>NC_092347.1:74891197-75045579 GCF_963676685.1 Mytilus edulis
TATCTTTATACATTTAATTACATATGTTGTTATGTTATTTTTTTCAGTAAGAGTAATTTAGCTACACACATGAAATATCACAAAACAGAAAAAAAATATGCATGTGATCACTGCAATTTTAAGTGTTGTTTCAGTGCTAGATTAAAGAGTCATATAAAACAACACTTTGATTCAGAACGAACATTTGTCTGTGAAACTTGCGGAGCAGCTTTCCATACCAAACAAATTCTCCAATCACATATTGGATATAAACATAGCGATGCAAGGAATTTTTGCTGCCATAAATGTTCATCAACTTTTAAGGGCAGAAATGCACTTCAGCGTCACATCAAGGAACATTCAATTGAAAATCACAAGAAATGTTTTTGTGGTAGAACTTTTTCACGTATTGGAGCACTTCGCCAGCATATGGAAAAAGTTCACAGTGAGAATGCAACCGAAGCAGTTCGTCGTAGGTCAATGATGAGGATTAAGAATTCAGAAAATAAAACAGATCTTTCAACTAAAAAATCAAGAAAGAAAAAGAAGAAGCAAACTAAATCTACTAACAGTAAAAGGGTGGTAAATACTGATATATCAGCTGCCATTAAAAAAATTACAGATTCCAAATTTAAACCTATAAAGTCATCTACTGAGAAACCTGTACAACATGTCCAAGGTATTTGTATTGCAAACTTCAAATATGCACCACTCAATATTATAAATCAGGCATCCAACACATTAAGAGATGAGAATGTTAACAAGAATTCTGGTGAGAAAACAAATGCTGAGACATTTGATCAGTCAGAACATGATAAGAAAGATCAGCTGATTCCTGTTCAAACAGAAGAAAATGGCAAACTACCTCTGTCCAGTACTGATTTTAGTTTTCCAAAACAAAACTGCCTTTTACAATCAAATATCAGTGACACTGTCAAAACAGACCCATTATCTGTTCTTGAAGAGAAAACAGTTGAAAACCCAAAGCAAAATACAGGATCTTTTGTTCAATCAGAACATAACCATAGTCTGTTTTATAATCAGTTAGATCATAACTACAGCAAGATGTCTAATGATCAGTCAGAACAAATGGAGAAACTTCCAGTGTCCAAAGAGTTTTGTATTATACCCAAACAGAAATATTTATTGCAAGCAAATGACAATTGTAATGATCAAAATAATGCAGGGCGTGATTTTCAAAACAAAATAATCGAAAAACCCAAACTCATTCTTCCAAAAGGACCAACTAATTATTCTCAGTTTGGACCGCCCACAAATCAGCAGAAAATTATTTCCAGCAACATATTGCAAGGACAGAGCACCATGAGTTATAGATTCAATAGTCCGTTGGTTTTGCCACAAAATACCAGTGCTAAAACACCTCTTCTTATTTTATGGAGACCTCCGCCACCAAATTGATATGTATTTTTATAGTTTGAACTAAGTTTGAAATACATGTTTTTGTATTCTTGTTTCAAAAGTTTCATTATGGAACATACCGGTATATAACATTATTGTAGTAATAAACCATTTTTTAAGACGTTTCAGCCACTGGGTTTTTGTTGTATATTGGTATCACGTTGGCATCGTCGACCGAAGACAATTGGTTTTCGCACTATAACTATAGTATAAGTAAAAAAGGAAGGTTGGTCCCAACAGTTTAGGAATTAGCGGCCAAAAAGGGCCCAAATAAGCATTATTCTTGGTTTTTGCACAATAACTTTAGTATAAGTAAATAGAAATCAATGAAATTTAAACACAAGGTTTATGACCACAAAAGGAAGGTTGGGATTGATTTTGGGAGTTGAGGTCCCAACAGTTTAGGAATAAGGGACAAAAAAGGGGCCCAAATAAGCAATTTTCTTGGTTTTTGCACCATAACTTTAGTATATGTAAATAGAAATCTATGAAATTTAAACACAAGGTTTATGACCATAAAAGGAAGGTTGGGATTGATTTGGGAGTTTTGGTCCCAACAGTTTAAGAATAAGGGGCCCAAAGGGTCAAAAATTTAACTTTGTTTGATTTCATCAAAAATTGAATAATTGGAGTTCTTTGATATGCCGAATCTAACTGTGTATGTAGATTCTTAATTTTGTTCCGGTTTTCAAATTGGTCTACATTAAGGTCCAATGGGTACAAAATTAAACTTAGTTGATTTTAACAAAAATTGAATTCTTGGGCGTCTTTGATATGCTGAATCTAAACATGTACTTAGATTTTTAATTATGGACTCAGTTTTCAAGTTGGTCCAAATCAGGATCCAAAATTATTATATTAAGTATTGTGCAATAGCAAGAAATTTTCAATTGCACAGTATTGAGCAATAGCAAGAAATCTTCAATTGCACAATTTTGCGCAATAGCAAGAAATTTTCAATTGGAGTTATCTTTCTTTGTCCAGAATAGTAGTTGAATCAACTTAAATCATTGTTTTACACAATATACAATGTATATTCACTTTTACTACCAACTGATAAATTAAAACAATCTTTACCATTCAGTGATAAAAAGCACTTTTTTACATTTTAATATTTTATGATGTATTTAAATGAGTAGTCATTGTTGCAAACTCCATTAGAAATTTGAATTGAGATCAGTTTTGGAATAAGGGAAAGGGGATGTGAAAAAAAAATTGGGGGGGGGGGGGGGGGGGTCAATTTTTCTCATTTCAGATTTCATAAATAAAAAAAAAATTTCTTCAAACATTTTTTTGAGAGGATTAATATTCAACAGCATAGTGAATTGCTCAAAGGCAAAAACAAAATTTTAAGTTCATTAGACCACATTCATTCTGTGTCAGAAACCTATGCTGTGTCAACTATTTAATCACAATCCAAATTTAGAGCTGAATCCAGCTTGAATGTTGTGTCCATACTTGCCCCAACCGTTCAGGGTTCAACCTCTGCGGTCGTATAAAGCTGTGCCCTGCGGAGCCTTTGGTTTTAGGTTCCTTATATTCCTTCTGAACTACATGGAAAACATTTTACTTTCAAAATCATTTAGATGTTATAGATTAAGTTCTGTGGTAATGTTATGATGTCATAAACATTAGCCATCACCATAACTTTACCTTATAGGTGTCAGACCACCAATTACTCCCTCCAATTTAGAACGTATGTAAAAGTAGTCCTACTTTGACACAAAATAGTGCTTTTGATGTCATTGTTTACTTAAACTAACCAACAAATTTGAAAAAAATGAAACTTTTGGTGAAAGGGAAATATATTTAGACCATTTTGAACCAAAATTCACTTGTCTATGAGTTTGCATTAAAAATTCAGGATTAATGCGCTACATAGTACACTAATTTAAGATTTCCAGAAAACCGGGAGTTATTTTGGTAGTACCTGTCTTTTCAAAATCAGAAATTTGTTACAAGACTTTAAACATTGGTTGAAAATTGGCATGTAGGAAGGTGATACATGTACAATTCAGGATATACCTGGTTTCCTTGAAGTTAAACTTAAGGTAAAATATTTAGAAAGCTGTGAAAATTGCAAAATTTGGTTGAACAGATAGGGATTTTTAATTGGTGGTCTGACACCTTTAAGGTAAATGCGGTGAAACCCCAAATTCAGAAAACAATTGATTTTTTTGTACTTAACTGATCATATGAAGTGATAGTAGTCACATTTCAATCTTTTTGGGGGCAAAAAGTCACATATTGCAAATTTAGAGTTGTAGACCTGAATTTGTGCTATTTTTAGGTTTTCCCACCCTGACAATATGCTTTCACATAAAAAAATGTCCCAAATTGTTATAAATGCACAGCAAGATGTTTCTGTGGTATTAACATTAAAACATGGTTATTTTACCACCAAAAAAAGTTCTTGTCATCAAGATTTAATGAAATTATTTGATTTTTATCCCTTATATCATTGCGTCATAGCATGTATTTGGCAGATAACATAGCCTGATGTAAACATTGCAAAAACTCACAAAAATCCCATTCATTATCTCAAATGAAAGTTTTATGCCTTAAGTTGTATCAACTGATAGAAAATAAAAACAGTTAAATGACCATGACTGCACTTTTGATCATTTAATAGTCCCATTACTTACACCAGGTGTAAAAAAGGGGGGTCAATATTCCTTGACTCTTCAATACCTTGAATTTTTTACTTAACCCATTGTAAAAATTGTGGAAAGTCTTTTAAGAAGTAGAACAAACAAGAAAAAAATCAACAAAACTGATCTTGCTATTGAAAGTTTATGTTCCTGTAGTCCAAAATGAAATTTTCAAGTATTTTCTATCAAAGTCATACATTACAGTCAGTTTAAATTGAGCTGTGAAATTTGAAATATAAGTCACATTATGCTCAGATAGGATGTTTCTGACTTCAAATTGACTAAGGATTAAGAATAAAGCAAAGCAAAGATTTCTGAGCAACTTTTTTGGCTCTTTAGGTGTCAGACCACCAATTACTCCCTCCAATTTAGAACGTATGTAAAAGTAGTCCTACTTTGACACAAAATAGTGCTTTTGATGTCATTGTTTACTTAAACTAACCAACAAATTTGCAAAAATGAAACTTTTGGTGAAAGGGAAATATATTTAGACCATTTTGAACCAAAATTCACTTGTCTATGAGTTTGCATTAAAAATTCAGGATTAATGCGCTACATAGTACACTAATTTAAGATTTCCAGAAAACCGGGAGTTATTTTGGTAGTATCTGTCTTTTCAAAATCAAAAATTTGTTACAAGACTTTAAACATTGGTTGAAAATTGGCATGTAGGAAGGTGATACATGTACAATTCAGGATATACCTGGTTTCCTTGAAGTTAAACTTAAGGTAAAATATTTAGAAAGCTGTGAAAATTGCAAAATTTGGTTGAACAGATAGGGATTTTTAATTGGTGGTCTGACACCTATATCTTTTTATGAATGAAAGACAAATATATGAAATTAGATAAATCAAAGTAATTCTTTTTTAATGTTGATTCCAAATGACCTAATTGTATTCGTTTTTTTTTTCCAAAATGGCTTAAAAATTGTTTATTAGTACAGCATTTATGATGCAATAATTGTTATACGTTTTTTCTTTTCTTTTGTTTTATTTGACTAGTTGTATAATTATGTGTTTGAACATGATGCTACATATAATATACACTGATTATATAAATGTTTAAAGTTTTCATTATGGCATTGTTATTATATTAGAATTAAAACAGTCAAATAAGCACTGAACAAACCCTTTGATATTTACAAGAATTTATTGATTTGTTTGTTTCTCATTCAAGTTAGGAGGAGTCATATATTTATGACCTTTTATGCAAATGTTTTATCAGCCAATCATTTGAGAGAGATCCTGGCTGTCACTATTTTGATTTTTCCCTACAAAAAAGAACTTCAAATGATTGGATACAAGTTTCACCTTTAAAACTATTAGATTTTTTTTATCAACTTATGATTTGTTATTTAAAGTGTCACTGTGAATAAAATAATTAAACTCTACTGGGACCTGGTATTTTCAATACTGTCCTTGGCCAAATATTTTCTCATCATTTGGCGTCCATCATATTGTTCTTTGTCATCTTTGTCTGTTAACTTTTACAAAAGTCTTTTCTGTTGAAACTATAGCCTATCCATTTTCTAGAATTCTTAATAAACTCTTTATCTAAATAATTCTCTGTTTAGGCCAAATTTAACCAAACTTGGCCACAATCATCATTGGGGTATCTGGTTTAAAGAAATGTATCTAATGAACTGCAATCCAACATGGCAGACATTTTTTTTTACATTTATCTTATTTTATCAAAACACAATACATAATCATGATAATATACAAAGGTATATAAATTATTCTTTACAATGCAGGTAATACAATTACAGATAATTATAATTAAGTTAATTTTAATACTTCTTACAATTACTAATTCTTTAAAACAGTTTGAGTTTTCTGCTGCAAACTAATTTGTCCATGTTTTGTTTTATTTCTATAGTAAAATTTTAAAGAAGAAAAAAAAATCATAGAGAAAAATAAACGAAAACAAGAGGCTGTCACAACGACAGCAAACCGGATTTATTAATATCTATTTGTGTCCTGGCAATATCACAAAAACCATTACTGATGAATGGTGAAAGTGAAAATTGTCAATATCAAATTTGACCTCCATTTTGTCATCAGTATCAACATCTTAAAATTTGAAAAGCTTAGATTGAATGGTTCATGAGTAAATGCAACAACGTGAATGGAAATGCCATTTTACAATCTTTCAAGAATCATAACTCCTGAAAGGTAAAAGTCAAAATCGTCATTATTGAACTTGACCTCTAATTTGCCATCAGTAACAACATATAAAAATTTCAAAAGCTTTGGTTGAATGGTTCATGAGAAAATGCACGGACACGACTGGAAACACCATTTTTCAATCTTTCAAGAACCATAACTCCTGAACGGTAAAAGTCAAAATCGTCATTATTGAACTTGACCTCTATTTTGTCATTAGTAACAACATATTAAAATTTGGAAAGCTTTGGTAAAACAGTTCATGCGTAAATCCACATACATGACTGGAAACACCATTTTTATCATCACTTTGCGTCTGTCGTCCGTCGTCGTCCGGCGTTAGCTTTTACAAAGATCTTCTCCTCTGAAACTACTGGGCCAAATCAAACCAAACTTGGCCACAATCATCATTGGGGTATCTAGTTTAAAAAATGTGTGGCGTGACCCGGTCAACCAACCAAGATGGCCGCCACGGCTAAAAATAGAACATAGGGGTAAAATGCAGTTTTTGGCTTATAACTCAAAAACCAAAGCATTTAGAGCAAATCTGACAGGGGTAAAAATGTTTATCAGGTCAAGATCTATCTGCCCTGAAATTTTCAGATGAATCGGTCAATCGGTTGTTGGGTTGCTGCCCCTGAATTGGTAATTTTGAGGAAATTTTGCTGTTTTTGGTTATTATCTTCAATATTATTATAGATAGAGATAAACTGTAAATAGCAATAATGTTCAGCAAAGTAAGATCTACAAATAAGTCAACATGACCAAAATGGTCAGTTGACCCGTTTAGGAGTTATTTCCCTTTATAGTCAATTTTTAACCATTTTTCGTTAATTAAAGTAATCTTTTACAAAAATCTTCTCCTCTGAAACTACTGGGCCAAATTAATTCAAACTTGGCCACAATCATCTTTGGGGTATCTAGTTTAAAAAATGTGTGGCGTGACCTGGTCAACCAACCAAGATGGCTGTCACCGCTAAAAATAGAACATAGGGGTAAAATGCAGTTTTTGGCTTATAA
This sequence comes from Mytilus edulis, assembly GCF_963676685.1. Taxonomy (NCBI): domain Eukaryota; kingdom Metazoa; phylum Mollusca; class Bivalvia; order Mytilida; family Mytilidae; genus Mytilus; species Mytilus edulis. Next base: position 74,898,433 of record NC_092347.1, read on the forward strand.
CTCAAAAACCAAAGCATTTTGAGGAAATCTGACATGGGATAAAAATGTTTATCAGGTCAAGATCTATCTGCCCTGAAATTTTCAGATGAATCGGTCAATCGGTTGTTGGGTTGCTGCCCCTGAATTGGTAATTTTGAGGAAATTTTGCTGTTTTTGGTTATTATCTTGAATATTATTATAGATAGAGATAAATTGTAAACAGCAATAATGTTCAGCAAAGTAAGATCTACAAATAAGTCAACATGACCAAAATGGTCAGTTGACCCCTTTAGGAGTTATTGCCCTTTATAGTCTATCTTTAACCATTTTTCATAAATCTAAGTAATCTTTTACAAAATCTCCACTGAAACTACTAGGCCACAATCATCTTTGGGGTATCTAGTTTGAAAAATGTGTCCGATGACCTGGCCATTCAACTAAGATGGCCGCCACGGCTAAAAATAGAACATAGGGGTAAAATGCAGTTTTTGGCTTATAACTATGAAACCAAAGCATCTAGAGCAAATCTGACAAGAAGTTAAATTGTTAATCAAGTCAATATCTATCTGCCCTGAATTTTTCAGATGAATTGGACAACTGGTTGTTGGGTTGCTGCCCTCCAATTGGTAATTTTTAAAGAAATTTTGCCGTTTTTGGTTATCTTGAATACTATTATAAATAGCCATAAACTATAAACAGCAATAATGTTCAGCAAAGTAAGATCTACAAATAAGTCAACATGACCTAAATGGTCAATTGACCCCTTAAGGAGTTATTGCCCTTTATAGTCAATTTTTAACAATTTTCATTAATTTGGTAAATTTATGTAAATTTTTACCAAATATAGTTCTCCGTTACTAATGGGCAAAGTTCATTATAGATATAATTGTAAGAAGCAAAATCGTTCAGTAAAGTAAGAACTTCAAACACATCACCATCACCAAAATACAATTTTGTCATGAATCTATTTGTTTTTAATATGCACATAGACCAAGGTGAGCGACACAGGCTCTTTAGAGCCTCTAGTTCAATCTTTCAAGAACCATAACTCCTGAACGGTAAAAGTCAAAATCGTCATTATTGAACTTGACCTTTATTTTGTCCTCAGTAACAACATATTAAAATTTGGAAAGCTTAGGTAGAACAGTTCATGCGTAAATGCACGGACACGACTGGAAACTCCATTTTTCAATCTTTCAAGAACCATAACTCCTGAACGGTAAAAGTCAAAATCGCCATTATTGAACTTGACCTTCATTTAGTTGTCAGTAACAACATGTTAAAATTTTAAAAGCTTTGGTTGAACGGTTCATGAGTTAATGCACGGACAACATTTGATTGCCGCCCGCCCGCCTGCCGTACATCCCCAAATCAATAACCGACATTTTTGTCACAAAAATCCGGTTAAAAATCAAAAATTTGTCAAAAAAAAAATTCCATTCTCTCTCAAACTGTTGTTGGTTTTATTTATAAATAGCTACATTTTTTTTCAGTACAGTACAGATCATTTAACTTATGTTTGAGTGCCTGAAGTGATAGAACTTTTTTCAAAAATTGACTGGAATAAATATAATATTTAATACAAAGCAATATCTTATTTTGTACAATACAGTTTCTAACATAAAAAATACCGAATACAAAAGTCTTACAATTATAGTTAAGTGTTACGTGTGCTGTAGATGTATTTGATACACCTTCTGAAAATCAGTCAGAGAGAAAAAATTCTCCGACTTCATCTAATAAATCATTTACAATGTGTACACCTTTGTCATACCAGTCTTTGCAACGATTTCTTTCCAGGCACTCAAAACATCTTTCCAAAATGGATTTGTGCATACATTTTATACTTTTTTCTATATTTTTTTACACCTGTATTTTCTAATAAATCAATCAATCCCACAGAAAGCAAGAGTTTCCTGTAATTTATTATTGATCAACCTTCTAACCCATGTACATTTCAGTGATTTTATGAATGGTTTCAAACAAATCATTTTTAGACCCCCTTCAAAATAATTTTTCACTAATGTTTCTCTCTTAACTTTACCAGCTGGTTTTTGCCAAACAAAACTATAAAACATTAGTTATCAAGTTTTTTAATAAATCTGGAGTCTGGATTTGGCAATGATGAAAGCAGATGGATAAGCTTTGGTAATGCCCATGTTTTAACCGTTGAAACTACTAGCCTATCCATTTTCTAGAATTCTTAATAAACTCTTTATCTAAATAATTCTCTGTTTAGGACAAATTTAACCAAACTTGGCTACAATCATCATTGGGGTATCTGGTTTAAAGAAATGTATCTAATGACCTCACCTGCTATCCAACATGGCAGACATATATAGATAGCTAAAACTTGCACATAGGGGTCAAGTGCAAGTTTTGTCTATTATCTTGAATCTTGACAGGGCAGACAGGGTTTGAAATTAGCAGGGGCCCACTCGCCAATGGCCCCTAAAATTTGGTGTGGGCTAAATTTTTGCCTTTATTGTATAAGACTATTTATGTGGGCTACAAGATTTAAGCTACAATTGCAGAAGTCTTAATTTCAATCCCTGGCAGATATGTTTAAATGTTGAGATCTACCTACTGTTTATTTACTTCAAAGCTGTCTGACAACTTCTTATTGTAATTATTGCCCTTAAATGACAAATTTCCCATTTCTTTTCATTTTTGCCTATTATCTTGAAAAACTTTAAAAAAAATATTTAGCAAAAATGATAAGCAAGCCAAAATCTACAAATATGAAAGTCAACATGGCCTAAATCGTCAGATGACACTTAATTGGAGTTTTTTTGTGGTTTCATAAGAAAATACAAATAAGAAGACATATATTGCATCAGTATTATTTTGAACCAAATAAAAGTCGTCTCCTCTTGGTCAAGGCATTTAAAGTTTTGTCTATCCTATTTTCCCATTGAATAATTACAACAGCTATTGTTCCCTGTGTAGTTTATACACTGGGATCTTTGAATTTCTTTTCAGAGAAATCGATCACTCATTAATTAATCTCCCTGAGTAAAAAATGATCTTCTAAGTTGATGAAAATACATATATTAATTGGCAAGCTGCATTTGACTATATTTATTCATTATCAACTAGATATCATTGAGATGGGAGCCATCTCTGTGGGCCCCGCTGTGAATAATGTGCATTAAAAAATTGTATCTTTACCATAGGACATGGGTTTGTCAACTGAAATCAAAGTTTTTTACCTTGACCTTTGACCTATGAAGTTGTAAATAAATTATGACACACCCTTTGGTGTTGGTTTATAAACAGTTCAAGTATAAACTTTGAAATGATAAAGGTTATCAAGATATAGAGCGGACACAATCTTTACCATAGGACATGGGGTTGTCAACTGAAACCAAAGTTTTTGACCTTGACCTTTGACCTAGGAAGTTGCACATAAATTATGACACACCCTTTGGTGTTGGTTTATATACATGTCAAGTATAAACTGTGAAATGATAACGGTTCTCAAGATATAGAGCGGACACAATCTTTACCATAGGACATGGGGTTGTCAACTGAAACCAAAGTTTTTGACCTTGAACTTTGCCCTAGGCAGTCGTTCATAAATTATGACACACCCTCTGGTGTTGGTTCATATACATGTCAAGTATAAACTTTGAAATCATAATGGTTCTCAAGATATAGAGCGGACACGATCTTCACCACAGGACACAGGGTTGTCAACTGAAACCAAAGTTTTTTTACCTTGACCTTTGACCTAGGAAGTTGTACATACATCATGACACGCCCTCTGGTGGTGGTTAATAAACATGTAAAGTATAAAGTATGAAATCATAATGGTTCTCTAGATATGGAGCGGACACAAAGTGTTACGGACGGACCGATGGACGGACGGAAGGACAGACTGATCACTATAGGGGACCGCCTTTGGCGGGACCCTAATAATATATTTTCAATATGTGCAATGTAAATACAGATTCAAACATTGCTCACAAAAGTCTTGTTTCTTTACTATACCAACCAACCATCATTTCAGGGTCAACCTAATGTCCTACTTCTGCAGGTAGGAAGAAGACCAAGTGATGGCCTAAGTTCTATATCTTAACCAACCAATGATTTGTTATCGATTGTCCCACTGTCTATATGACTCTACTCAGCTCTTACTGCAATAACATATCACAGCTTTGTGATGTCAAATATGTTGAATAGTTCATATCAGCACTATCATAAATTACAGACTCAGCATTCTTTGATATCGTCTTTGTAGAGCCTGCAACTTTAGTCAAAGAAAGCTTGACATAGGGAAAGTGATCTGGTGGCGTCTTCTAACATCTTAAAAGCTTTATATTTTTGAAGGTGGAAGACCTGGATGCTTCATATTTTGTGTATAGATGCCTTATGTAACGAAGTTTTCGTCTGTCACATACCCATTGAAATTGACCTCATCTTCATGGTTCAGTGACTAATTGAAACAAAAATAAGATTTTATGTAATGTTAATTTCTCTTTTTATGAGTAAAAGAGTAACTATATTTTGTATTTGCTCAAGTCCATAAATCAGATACTATAAGCAATAGGTCTAGTATATTTGGTGAATAGAAGGATTGTATTAAGGTGTACATGTCCAACTGGCAGGGGTCATCTGACCTTGACCTCATTTTCATGGTTCAGTGGTTGTAGTTAAGTTTTAGTTTTTTTGTCTGTTTTTCTTCTACTGTATGAAATAGGTCCACTATATTTGGTGTATGGAAGGATTGTAAGGTGTACATATTCAACTGGCAGGTGTCATTTGACCTTTAACTCATTTTTATGGCTCAGTGGTCAAGCTAAGTTGTTGAGTTTTGGTCATTCTTTCTAATACTTTATGCAATAGGTAAGGTTAACTATATTTGGTGTGTGGAAGGATTGTAAGCTGTACATGTCTGCCTGGCATGGTTCATCTGACCTTGACCTCATTTTCATGGTTCATTCTACTATGATTAGTTTTCTTGCTTAAATCTGTTTCTTAGAAACTGTAAGCAATAGGTCAACTTTATTTGTGTATTAAATGATTGTAAGGTGTACATGTATTTCTCCTTTAGTTTATATGACCTTGACCTCATTTTCTTGGATCATGTTTAGTTGATATGATAGTTGTAGTAAAATTTAATATTTGGACTATCAACTTAATATCAATGATTAGTAAAGAAGGCCAGACATTTCAGCATGAGCACTCGTTTATTATAGCTGTGATAGTTTTGAGTTTTTTTTATACTATTATTCAAGTAAGTGTTTTTCCTGAGCTTAATTATTGCATGTCCTATGAGTACCTTGTGTTCATCTCCTCTATTGATTGAGATAGGGTTGAGATCTCAAAAGTTTGGACCAGAGAATCCAGACAGCAATATAACCTTTGAATCTTTCATATCAGAATTGTAAAATTTCATTTATATAATATTTCTTAACCCTTTCCTCTATGGATTTTTTTTTAATATACTTTAATAACTTCAGTTAAAAAAAATCATCAGGTTTAAAGTGTTAATGCATAATGAAAACCAATATTTCATCAATGAAATTCAAAGTCAGATAATTGTCATGAATCTCCTTTTCATATTGGATACAATTTTTTTTAAGTCTGATGCAGACATTTTGTAGTCAAAGCATTTCAACTGAGGTACTACACAGGCATCAAAAGGCGTCATTATGGAGGAAAGGGTTAATTGACTAAGATTGTCAATTTTCATTTTAAAGGTTGTGGTTTTCTCCTGGCACTCCATCTTCCTCCACCAAAAAAACCCTCAATAGATTGCTATAATATAGGCAATAGTGCTATAATATAGGCAATAGTGCTGAAAGTGGTGTTAAACACCAATCAATCATTCAATCAATATAATATCTGATAAAAGTATAATCAGGAATATCTCAAGGGTCTTTTGATATATCTACATTTGTACATTATTTGGTGGGGATATATAAAGAAATGATCAACAAAAGCAATTTCTACATATCATACCCAAAGCTGACAATTATTTGAAGAATCACTGTTTCAAATATTAACTCTGTGCTGATGAAGAAGGAGACAGTGGAAGAAAAGCAATTAACAAATTTATTTCATTCAACCTTTAAATAAACAATAATAAATAATCATGTATGTACACAAATATTCCACAACAATATCATGTATAAATTTGCATATCTAAAAAACAAATTGGTTGCATTCTATCACGTCTACTTACTAGTATTTAATATAAGTGGTGAATTTTATTACAAACCTGTTGAAGAGTTCTTTCAGAAAAAAAGATGCTTAAGATTTTAACAATACAAGACTTGTCTATGTTTTCAAAAGAAGTAAAATTGCTTGTATGCAAACAATAACCGTCTAAAACCATATGACTTATAAAAGAGAACGAGGCATTTCACCAAACAATTACAACTGAATTATTACCAACAAATTTACTCAAAAGTCATCAATTTTAGTTGTAAGATTTTTTTGTGAAACCCAGGCCAGGATGCCAGGGTTCAAATTCAACAATATACTTAACAAATATTGCAAGTTCATTTGCACACCATCATTTGTGTAGTAAAATGCAGGATAAAACATTGTTGTGCAAAACACTCTAGCAACATGTAGATCTCTTACAACTTAAATGCAAACAAATATTATAACATTTTTACTCTACAGAAACATAAAGATACAATTTCATTTAAGAATGTTTGGGCTGTTTTTTTAAAAACATACATGTAATCCATGGAAGGCACTTCTCAAACTGTGATTTGGTGTCAAATACAATGAAAATGTAGGTGAAATTCGCCTTAACAGGTGGTAACTTAATTTTGAATAGGACCTCCCTCGAGTACCATGTATGTTTAAATTTAACAGTTTTACAAAGTTTTTTTAAGTTTACAACTAACAAAATGATTGTTTACAACTAATTCATACAGTCTTCTTGTGAAACATTCAATAGCACAAAAAATGTCATCACTAAATAAGAGTTATAAACTTTACAATTGGAAAAAAAAAAATACACCCCAAAAAGTCACATTTTCAAGGCTTTTGGAGAACAGCAATTTTTGTTAAGTTTTGATATGATAAAGTTCAATATTGATGAATTTAAAACATAAAATGTTGTTAGTTTATTTAAATAAACGGCAAATAATCAATCTTAGTTAGGATTTTGTAAGAGGTCATTCTATAGAAGCGATTTAAGTGGCAACCATTGGCTCTTCTGCAATTTGTTTAATTTTTTTCTCACTTTTTTATCAGATTTTTTAAAATTGATTAGGTTACTAAACATTTGCTAAAGGAACAGAAATTAATTCATAAATATATGAAATCTGGAAATAAAGTAATTTATTTGTAATAAATAATAAGCTATAAAATAATAAAAAAAATATAAAGCAAATACAAAGTAGATTATGCGTCAACAATCAAAGGCCTATAAGCTTTATGAAATGGGAGGAAAACAATGAAACAACTTAGTCTGTCAAATCCAACATTGCAACCACGAGAGGTTTGGATGATGACCTTGCAACCTGTTATATAATTTAAAAGGATCTGAAACCTTAAAATTGTTCAAAACTTTTTTTTCAAATGTTTTATTATTTTTTCAATTTCTAATCAAGACCTCGTGACCTTAAGGGGGTATCCTACTGGAGCCCCATCAAGAAGTAATGATTGGTTTCACTCTTATAACCCTTAGTAGATGGAAAGTTATATGAATCATCAATGAACTGCTACAACTAGGCAAGTTGTGAAATACAGTTCTTTTTCCACAAACAATATTGGAAAAATCTAAACAAGGTAAAGGAGAAATGGACTTCTATATCATTTTCAGTTTTCAGACATTTCTGTAATAAGCAGTTTCCTGATAACTATGTTTTATACTGTTTTTCTGATATTTATGAGTTTTTTTTCTGTTTCCGGATTTCTAAGTTATTTTCATATTTCAGATATCTATTTTATTTGCAGTTTTTGATGATACATGTATTTTCATATTTAAAATGTTGCTGTTATAACAACTTTCACATTTTATGTTATTTTCTGATATTTCTGTTAATTTTAAATACAGACAAAAAAAAAGAAATTGAAAAAGAAAACCATAGTAAATATGTAAATATATCAAAATAGCTATGCATATAAAAAGCACTATACATCATTTAAAAAGAAAAGAAAATATAATTTAAACTAAAGTAAATATTAAATAACAACAAGCTCGATGATAGTAGTACCAACCAATATATAAAAGAAGGCCTGATACAGGTATTTGTTTGTTCTTATAAGAACATATCACAAAATTATTCACTAACATTTTAAAGCAAAAAAAAATAAATTCTAAAAAGGATATCACTAGATATAAATAAATTAAATAATAGGCATATTTATGTGATGGGTTGTCAAAATTCCTCTGGTTTGTAAAAATTTTAACCAACAGACATTATCAAGTATGAAGCTTCTTTTACATCTTAAATACCAAATTGATACCAGTAGATTTTATTTCGTAAGAAAACAGATTATATTTTGAAATTACTTATTCCTAAAGCTACTTATCATCTTATTTTCCCTCAGTTATTTTCTAACTGCATATGAATTTTCTATCACACTTAAAAGAAAACAAATAAATGAATCACGAGTCAGTTTTTTATGTTTTTCTGTCACGAAAAGAATACAGTAAAAAATTATTCAATATTTAACAATATCATGTGACAGTTTGGCTTTTTATTTGGCATGATAAGTTCGAAGCAGAGTGAAATATTTCAAATTAAAGAACCTTAGTGAGCACGCTCACATACCCCACGTCCCCACATTGTCATTGGAGAAATTAAATAAGTATAAAAAAAAAATTGTATAAGAAAAAATATTGAATAATAATTTCCTGTCAATATACATAGTATGTCCTTATTATCTACAAAATTTCATGAAATTCTGTTGTGTGTTTTCAGAGGAGTTGAGATGACAAACTGTTGCAGAAGTACATTGAGGCAAATAAGTTCAAAGGGGCATAACTCCTAGAAAAAAAATTGAACCGTAATTTCCTGTTGATATGCACATCTACATAGTATGTCCTTATTATCTACAAAGTTTCATGAAATTCTGTTGTGTGCTTTGAGAGGAGTTGCGATGACAAACTGTTGCAGTAGTACATTAAAGTAAATAAGTTCAAAGGGGCGTAACTCCTAGAAAAAAAATTGAATCGCAATTTCCCGTCGATATGCACAACTACATAGTTTGTCCTTATTATCTGAAAAGGTTTCATGAAATTCTGTAGTGTGGTTTGAGAGGAGTTGCGATGACAAACTGTTGCAGTAGTACATTAAAGTAAATAAGTTCAAAGGGGCGTAACTCCTAGAAAAAAAATTGAATCGCAATTTCCCGTCGATATGCACAACTACATAGCATGTCCTTATTATCTGAAAAGGTTTCGTGAAATTCTGTTGTGTGGTTTGAGAGGAGTTGCGATGACAAGAAACAGGACTGTTGGACTGACGGACGGACGAACTGACAGACGGACGGACGAACTGACGGGTCAAAAACATTATACCCTTCGCAACTTCGTTGCGTGGGGTATAGTAAAGAAGCTCTTGTTGAGTGTTGAGCAGGTATTATATCTAATTATTTAAGAATTATTTCAAAAACTAAACATTTTTAATAAGAAACTAATTCTTTTATTCTTTTATGTATAGTACATGTATTTCTACTGATAAACAGGGAATATAAATGCAGTATCTCAAGATCCTTTACTTTTAAAGCTATCAATTTTAAATAAAGAAATTTTTTTTGAACTTAGCTCTACCAGAGGAATTTCAGTCTGAAACTCTCATCTGTCTTAATTATCAGACCACATTGTTTTTGACAGATTTGTAACACCATAAAAATACAGTACAACTGAAAGCAAAATGGAGGTATAATCAAAACTGTGAATAATTGTGTAAAGTGCAAACACCCAAACAGAATTACAATCATGCCAAAATAGACATTTTCTAATACACAGTGGCACTGCTAATGATACACCTATTCTTAATAGTAAAATTACTAAAAGTTAAGTCCCCTAACATATACATGAGAAGTTAAATGCTAACAGTGTACAACAGATTTTCTATCAGTACTTTTACTGCTCAAGTGGGAAATAAATGCTAAATAAACAACAGAGCTATTACTTTCATCTTTCTAAATTATTGAATTGATAAAGCTAATTGATCTATATAGTCCTACAACCTAGTTTTCATTGTTTCATTGGATTTTTGTCTGGCTTTGAAACAAGCTGAACACAAATAATCAGTTTTTTCACTGCCATAAAATTCACATCCTTGCGTTTGACAGTGTCTTGTTCCTGCAGGACCAACCGGACGGTTTGTGGACTGAACACTTGTGGTAGATGAAAGTGGTTTACTTGGAACAGGTACCGGTTCTGGTTTTCCATTAGTCCCAGACATAGATGCAGGTCTTGCTGTCTGTTTGTTAGCAGTCATATTTTGAATTTTTGGCAGAAGTTTTGGAGAAGGTTGTGTTTTCAAATTAACTTTGTATTCCACATTATCATAATCTGGTGATGGTGTCCTTAACCTTGTATATTTGTTCAAGGGAACATTTCCTGTAGACCGACTCCTATTATCACCAGAATTAGTGTTAGGTGTTGGATTTGGTTTATTACGAAGATTCACCTTGGCTAATTCTGATGCCTCATCCTCATCCACATGAGTATAAAACTTTGACTTCCCATAGGTTTCTACCTCAGAATTTTGTTTAGGACCACGTCCAGGATACGTGGCATAATTTTCTTTCGAAGGCCTATTACGGTCAAGAGTTGCATTTTTTTGCTCTTCAAAACATTTTGAACAAAGATAATGTGTATCTACATTTCCAATAAACTTACATTCAGAATTGACACATCTGACTGGTGTTCCAGATATATGCAAATCCTGTAAAGAAGCTCCTATTGAACGTCTTCGTATTTCATCGCCAGCAGCTTTCAACAATGATCGTTCTTCTCGAAAACGGCCTTCTGCACTTTTAAGATAATTCCCAATCATTGTAGTTTGCTCATCTATTATTTTTACATTAAGCTTAGCTGTCCATACAAACTTATGTTCCTGATCAATCATGGCTGATATTGTCATGGGAACCTTTGTACTCTGTGTAAGTCCACTTCCAATTGAGGCTTTACGACTTTTATCATTATCTGGACCCATTGCTTTGAGAGACTTTCCAACGTTTCCAAAATTTTTCTTTAACTTTTTACCAACAGTCTTACCTAAACTTCCAAACTGTTTTGACACACTTTGTTTAGATCCTTTTCCATCCTTTTTTTTCTCTTTCCCTAAGCAGGCTATATTATCGTCAGAATCATATGATCCACTAGATTTACGATCAGTGTCACTATCCACATCAGATTCAACATAAGGAATACGTTCCAAATCCATATATTTTTGTAACAAATTCATATGGTCTTCACGAGATAGAGTTGTTTTTACTTTGGCAAGAGTGTTACCCGTACCAGAAGAAAAGTTAAAGTTTGCTCCTGGATCTACGTTGAAATGTAACTGTAATAGATTAAGATCTGGTCCAACTAACGGAATAGATACTGAAAAATAAATCAAACAAATTTTTGTACATTTTATGTAATTACACCAACGAATACTTAAAAAAAAAAATTCAGTAAAAAATAATAAAAACAGACTAACAAATAGGTTGCTAGTGTATGCTGTATATTTCTGGTAACAAAAGATAAAATAACCCATCACACTGTTCTTTCAGATAGTTCATGTTCAAATAAAAGCCTTTGACTCTATAACCATCCGATGTTTTAGTTGAAATATTGTCATTCGATGATTAATCTGTATCATTTCAATTTCTGAAAATTAAAAACTGTTTATCATTGAAATTGTGAAGGATTTAATTCATGTTCTCCTGTCTCCCGTGTCAATTTGATGTACATGTACATGTAATAACTTTTTTATTTTGTTTGTTTGTAGTCAAATTTATCATTCAGATGAATATATCGCAAACATATAATAGTCCGGCCGATTGGTGCAGATATAGAGCAGAATTGCTCACTTGATGAGGAAAGCATGAAACTTTGCATAGTAGTTTTTGGTTATATACCCTTTGATTTCAGCTATGGACCCACTCTGAAAAATCCAATATGGCTGCCATTTCCAAGATGGCGGAAAAACGGTATAAATATCAAGATTGTCCTAAAGGTATTCTATATAATTTCGGAAATTAAAGTAATGATTCTTTGAAAATGGACTTTATGTTCTTGAATTTGTTATCAATTAATTTTAAAATATAAAAAAATTAATGTGGTTATTTCTATAACACATACATTTGCAAATATGGCTGCATATATATACAAAACAAATAGTGAAATTCAAAGTGTCAATCAATATGTTACATGTTATTGTAATTGTTCTTAAACGCTTTCAGTTTTAATGGTTGGAATGAAATAGGTTTAAACGAGTCGGTTGCACGTGAATATAGATCGGTTAAATGTGGTGGAATAGTAGGTAACTCATCTGAACTTTGAGGCAGTGCCGAGTGCACCTTGTCTCGTGTCTCTCTAATGCAGCGTCTTACGTCACTTATCGCGTTTTCATCTACCGTACTCACTACATCGTCAAATTATTCTATGTAATCAATAGGTATGACTTTCTTCAGGCAGATAAGACGATTGCCATCATTTGAAATAGTTCAGGGGCAACTATTTCCTTTTCCAACTACGTGCGAAACCAATTTGCAACTATTCAGAGAGCATGGTCCTAAAATGCACTCCTGGTCAGCACTTTTATTAGTTTTAATGGTAACAGTCATTTCTGAGTTTGGCGGAACTGTGATGGTTCGTTTTATGCAAACTTGCTGAGTTGAAATCTCGTTTCCACTGTTAACAAATGCCGCATTTATCACTTTATTGTTGATGGTAAGTGTGGGAGTACTCAGGTTTATCACTGCGCTCAATGTGACCAAAATATCTAGCCTAAGTATAAATCGTCTGTTAATGGCTCTTTGCACACATCCAATTGTATGTTTACTCTATTAATGTCGAGAGTTGTTCTTTATAATCTTCACAATAACAAACTGTCAACCCAAACAACGTAGCGTTACCGTCTCCAAATCTCCATTTTCTGCCGGAAATAATTTCTAATTTATCATTGCAGCAGTGTCCACAATCATGCTCACATTCTTGTCATGTATAGTAAGTCGTACTGCCAAGCTCTTTCAAATGGTTCGTCTTATGACAATATCGGACGAGGCCGTGGGCCTCTGTTCGATTTTGTGATGAGGTGATGTTTCATGGCCAATAGACTTTGGAATCGTGCGTTGGCCTACCGGCCCGACCCTTTGCTGTGTTAAGACTCCATTTTGGGGTAGCACTTTGATTTGCTCCGTATCCTGGTGAAGGTGACTGTTGTCTGAAATAACCGGGTATTCTGGAGTTTGTCCGTGGAGATGCTATCCGTTGTCTTAAAGGACTACATTTATATGATCTCTAGCTTAGTGGGTTGTTGCTGATCGATAGGCATAAAGCTTTGGTGTATTTCTATCTGACGATCTACCGTGATTGTATTGCTCAGGAGATCTTCCACGTGTATATTGATCAGGTGATCTTCCATTGAACTGGTGATCTTCCATGATTATTTGATCAGAAGAACCAAGGTTATATTGATCGGCCAATCCACAGTTATGCTGATTACTAGTAGTTGAAAGCATAACATCAGCTAGTTTTTGTGTGAGGTTATGCACCTCATTATCCAAAGGACTTCTTATATTTCCTTTATCGCTCGGTGATACTGCGCCATCAGCAAAGTAGACTTGTCGATGGCCATAATTGGCACTTTTTGATCCATGTATCGCCATCTGGTTTGCTATTGAGGTTTTCAATTGTTTTAACGCCTTGTTGAATGTTTATGGTTTTCTCTCTATTAGGGTTACTGCTGTACCCATATTTTGAATATTTTATTTATTATGTCTGTTTAGTTCACGCATCATTGTTAATATAACGAAATTTGATGAGACTGTCGTACAAAGTGAGAGGTTTAGCGCTATAAACCAGGATTGATCCACCATTTTCTACATTTGAAAGTGCCTGTACCAAGTCAGGAATATGACAGTTGTTGTCCATTCGTTTTTGATGTGTTTTGTCATTTGATTTTTCCAAGACTAGGGATCGACTTTCCGATTTTATTTTCCTCTGAGTTCACTATTTTTTGTGATTTTACTTTTTACATGCCATGAAGAATCTTTGTCTGTACATCCTCGGTGGAATGCTTCGGTTTCAATCTGGTTTGATCGTCTTTCTTGCTGAAGCGCTGCTCCAATGTTTTTTTAAGGCCTTGGAATCATCATTTGTGTTTACCTTGCGAGCGTACTCAAAGCCAACATCGCCCTGGCAATCTGGGGCCTACACACATTTTTCCTGTTTTCCCATTGTCATCTTCCGGCAGTTTGTTAAAATTGTTAAATGAACGCCTCCCAATTCAAGGATCCTTTTCAATTGAGTTTTTGTATTTTTGGGAGCTGTGGGCTACGGCTCCGGTCCCTTTCACCAAGATTTTCTTGCCATCGGGTATATTTTCTCTCCAATGAGGAGTCTGAAGAAGAGCTGTTGCCACACTCTTTTGGTTTCCTCTGCCCTTTCCTGGATCGGTGGGTGGAGTCAGCTTGCTGTTATGGGAAGCCTGTTAGAGCTCCAGGAGCTGACGAGGTTGTTATAATTGGAGTGATAAATGTGGAAATTGCAATTGACTCGACGGGGACGATACCGTAAGTATGCACTGCATTCAGCATCGGAGAAACTTGATAGGATCCACTTGCAGCCAATTGTTTCTGTAATGGTGTGCTGCTCTGAACCAAATATTATTGACTCAAAGTAGATGGCAAGTGTGCGTAAGAAGACACATAAGCCTTTTGATGGTACCCTTGATTAGTACTAGAGGTTTATAGTATGTTCTTAAATGGAGATTGTTGTTAAATAACTTGAACTGTCTCATGCAGGGCCAAGGGTCCTGACATAGGACTTTTGACTTAAGGTGAAGACACCTTCAACAGAGTTGGCGCGGTTGATGGTTCATGCGAACTACAATTGGGGAAAGACCCAAGGCATGGATTTTGTTGTGTACTTTTGGTAAACTTGCGTTGTACTGGCTAAGGTCACATTTTAGCTTAGATGATGTGTCTATTGCAGGAATTTTAACTTCTTTATTTCGATTGTCCACTAATTCATTTACAACCGATGCCAGTTCTTGGAAGGTACCCTGCTGTTCAAATGCACTTTTAAATTGAACTGTGTCTCCTTCCTCAGTTGTTGTCAGCTTGTCCATCCGTATCACCATAACATTGAATATCTTATTGGTCTGACCATCAATTCCGCCAAGCAATTACCACTTGCCTTATGGTCTATCCTGTCTTCAAACTGCTGAAGTTGCTGAGATATTGCCCCCATCTGTTACGTATTAATTCTCATTGCCTCTTTCTGTTCAGCTTGAATCGTAATGAGACCAACACATATTTTATCAATTCGCGCTTCGCTCTGTTTTATATTGCGGTAAATCTCAGCTGTTTTTGAGCATTAGATTTTCTATCTGCTAAAAATTCTTGGTACAATTGTTTAATAGTCATTTCTGTCCTCTGTTTAAGCGTTTTCAGCTGTTGGTTTCTCCATATCCCCAAGTGATTCAGTTTCTGCCATTCAATGTTCTTGTCCTTGCTGTCCTCAATTTCTGCCATTTCACTGATATAATATCTCAAATTGCAAAGTATTGCGACCCAAGAAATAAGATAGGCACTGAATGATATCTTAAGGCAGATAAATCCCAAATCACAGCTTTTATGTGTGACACAAGACAACAAATAGTGCAGCTTTTAATGAAAGCTACTACTGCAGCTTTTTATGAAAGCTACTACTTTGTGTATGAAATGACAAGTAAGGCAAAATCAAAAAGGAGAGAACTGGGACAGATACTAAATGACACTATGCATCAATAAAATGGTAGTATTCAGTTCAATTCCAATATTGAATATTTGCTTATTTTTCAAGGCGGCCATTTTGAAAATAGCCGCCATTTTGTATTTCAAAGATAGATCAAAACAAAATCTTGCTAAATACACCAAGTCATTCAAATATGTTGATTTTTGTGCTTCCAGCATCAAATCCACTGTGATTTGTGCAATACTGGAAAATATTTTAGAACGTACGGCAGCCATCTTGAAATAAGCCGCCATATTGAATTTTGAGAGTGGGTCCATAGCTAATATTGCTCAGTACACAAAAATGTACCATCATGCAAAAAATGGTGCTTTCCTCATTATTTGAGCAATTTTTTCACCGATCAGCCGGACTATAATAGCAATATATCAATGAATTATTTAAGTTCTTTTTACAAAGGGAGTTTGTTTAAAAAATATGAAGGTTGTTTCCAAGTTAAAGTGAGTAAACAAATCCATTTCAACCTTTCTTTTTATAGTTATATTGAAAGTATTCTATACATACATGGAAGACTAGGTTTATCTTTCTGAGATTTCTCTTTTTCCATTGGAACAAGAGCAGAAAAATGTGCAGCATCATACGTCAACAATAATGGTGACCTATAACACGTAGCTGGATTACATTCTAAGGGGAGATAAATCCCTCCAAAAGGTATTGGTGCTAGAGCATCACCATGAGTATCCTTTAACATGGTATCTGCTACGATGATTATGGCACGCTGTAAAACATGAGCCAGGACAAAAACATGGAATTCCTCTAAACTTTCATAAACAACTGGGTCTACATCATCACTGGAATTGCTGAAAACAAAACAAAAAAAGTTGACTTCATGTAATTCAGACAGAATGTTAATTCTCTGTTTCAGAATCCAATGCATTGTGGGTAATATTTTCAAAAGCATACACCAAAACATTGTGATTGGTTTAAAACGTGATTAACAAGTGAAACTGCGAGCTAATGCTCACTGATGATACCCCCGCCGCAAGTGGATAATATTAATAGTGTAAAAATATGCAAGTGTTCGGTAAACAGGAAGTTGTCGAGTAATGAATCTGAAAACGCATCACACGGTATAGCTGACTTATAAAAATCCTGAAACCAAATTTCAGAAATCCTTGTATTGTAGTTCCTGAGAAAAATGTGACGAAAATTTTTAACTTGGTTATCATGTGTAAAATCATACAAGTGTTCGGTAAACAGGTAGTAGTCGAGTGATGAATCTGAAAACGCATCACACGGTATAGCTGACTTATATAAATCCTGAAACCAAATTTCAGAAATCCTTGTATTGTAGTTCCTGAGAAAAATGTGACGAAAATTTTTAACTTGGTTATCATGTGTAAAATCATACAAGTGTTCGGTAAACAGGAAGTAGTCGAGTGATGAATCTGAAAACGCATCACACGGTATAGCTGACTTATATAAATCCTGAAACCAAATTTCAGAAATCCTTGTATTGTAGTTCCTGAGAAAAATGTGACGAAAATTTTCAACTTGGCTATCATGTGTAAAATCAGACAAGTGTTCGGTAAACAGGAAGTTGTCAAGTGATGAATCTGAAAACGCATCACACGGTATGGCTGACATATATAAATGTTGATACCAAATTACAGAAAGGGTGGATGTGTAGTTCCTGAGAAAAATGTGACGAAAGTTTCATGGGACGGACTGACTGACGGACGGACGGACTGACGGACGGTACGACTGACGGACGGACGGACTGACGGACGGACGGACAGACAGAGGTAAAACAGTATACCCCCCCTTTTTTAAAGCGGGGGTATAACAATAGAACCAGAAAGACGTAACATAATTTTTTACATTTTGATATACAAACAATGAGATTACCCACAGATTTCAGAAAAGGTGAATTGAATTTTTGGAGTACTATCTTTACATCTTGTCCAGAAACTGTTCGTATAAGTCCATGTATGTTGATGTATGTCTTAGGAGATACTGGACAAATACTTTCTCAAATTAGTACACAACAATAGAAAAAGCAATAGTGAACTTTTAAATTATGTTTTTTATCTATTTTTTAAGTAATGCCTTTTTTGTCAAGCCTTCGACTTTTGTCCAAAAAGCGTCTGCCCCAAATATTCACTCTGTGATAAACATTTTTGAAACTTTAATAACTTTCTTAAACTATTATGGATTTCTACCAAACATGGACAGAAGCTGGTTTATGATCATAATATAGTATCCAGAAGTAAATTTTGTAAAAAAAAATCCTGTTTTTCTGTATTTTACTTATAAATGGACTTAGCTTTCCTTCTAGTTAACATTACATACAGTGTGCAGTTAAAAGTTTTTGAAACAAATATTAGATTCATAAACTATCTTGGATTTTTACCAAATTTGGACAGAAGCTACTTACAATCAAAAGATATTATTGCAGGCTGAACAATTTTTTTTTTTTAAGCCTGCGATTAACAGCAAAAGTAGGCGGGACACTGGGTTCCATGGAACCCTTACAAATTTTTTATATATCACTGAATCCTCTTACATATTTAGGCCAGTATTTCTTATCGCCAAGTATTACCTAGTAAAACCCAAGTTTTCCCAGTAATATCAACTGGACTGGCCAATAAAACAATTTGTTTTTAGACTGTTGTTTGATTTAATGTCGTTTTTCTTTTGTGTATACAATTGATTATATTGAATGTTTTTTAATCTGTATTGGTATCTTTATTCTGTTCGTGTTATACCTATTTGTTACAGGGCTGTCACAACAGCTGCTGTTTCTACGATTGTTCCACGGAAATGATCTTGGGGTTGATGATGCTAACTTCAACACACTATTCCATTCTTTTTGCCATTCTTCTTCAGTAAATACTAAACCATACTGTAAGTTAGAAAATGTTGATAAGACTTATTATATAAACTTTAAAAACATACAATATAAACACATTGTAGGAAAATATGTAAATTGATTTGTGAGGGGGAGGACAGGGGTAAGGGAGACAGGGAGAAAGGGGGTAGGAGAAAGGAGAAAGGGGATGGAAGAAAGGAGAAAGGGGGTAGGAGAAAGGAGAGGAAGGCTGGGAGAAAGGAGAAAAAATAAAATATCTCTCCTTTTAAAAAATAATCTAATATTTCAAGAAAAAATATCTCAAAAGGAGATGTTTTATTCTAATGGGAGAAAGGAGAACAGGGGTAGGAGAAAGGAGAAGAGGGGTGGGAGAAGGGAGAAGGGTACCCCCTGTCCTCCCCCTCATTTGTACAAGAGTTATACCTGTTTTGTAGTGATTACAAAGGAATTAATGTATATATACTTTTTTTGCTTGTAATTATTTTCATGAATTTGGTATTGCCTAAGAATTTGCATGTACATGCATCTAATTTTGCGTTTTTTTTAAATATCAAAACAGAATTAACAGATTTATAAAATATTTAAATCTACATTATTCATATTTTTATTTGTTTAAAAATATGAAACAAAATAAACAAAGATTATTCAATAATCAAAACAAACATCTGTTCCATAGAGGTTCACCAACAATAAACTGTCATATTTAGCTTTTTGTCATTATTTTCTAGTTTTGGTCTTCTTATCCTTTATTGGTTTTTTTGTATGGATCACTGGTGTTGTTTTAAGTTTCACAATTCTACTGATGTTACAATACATGTTAGGTATAATGCATCTACAGCTGTATATATTCTAGTGATATTTGTTGAATGATTTGTATATGCATGTTAATAACAGTATGTATATCCAACAATATTATATTTACATAAATAAATGTATATTGGACAAACAACAGGTATATAAAACACTATAGTATAGATCAACAGACTAAGCAAGACAAACCTAAGTAAAATTTGGGGGTGATCTCAAGGATCGTATTGCTCTTGACCAAATAATCAAAGTAAAATGCTTTTTTAATTATGACACACTTCCAATATAGTATACATCTTACACAAATTCCACCTAATTTCACGGTCATAAAAATTAGAGCCCAATCCATTACATACCTGTAAATTTAGTTGAGTCTGGTGCCATCTCCATCTTCTTTTAAGTGCTGTACAATATGGTTTACATGTAAGGGAGTCATACAAAGCTTTCCTCAACATTAACTGCCTGTCATGGATACCCAACATTGCTGTAAATTTATGAATTAAGAAAATATCTAAGACATCTTTAAATCCAATATCACTGAAACATAGCTGATGGGAAAAGGGAATTGAATTAAAATGCATAGATGCTTAATGCATTTACATCTGTGATCTATCCAAATACTTCTTCCACAAAAAAACTTTATTAGATAGTATTGAATTCCAAAGTCAACGACCATGGTCCTCAATGCTCTTCAACTTCGTACTTAATTTTGCCTATTAAAACATTTTTGATTCAAGCGTCACTGACAAGTCTTTTAAAGACGAAACATGTGTCTGGCGTAAATACAAAATTTTAATCCTGGTATCTATGATGAGTTTATTTAATTGCTACCAAAGTTATAATGCCTATAGCTATAGCTAGATTTTTGTTATCTTTCTAACTAAGACTAGACAAGGACTTTTTATTTCCACTTTATCTAATTCATTCATCAGGCCATTTATGAAACTATAATCTTAAATAATCGTCAACATGAGCTTTTTTTCTTCAAGCTGGAAGTTGTTTGAAAGGATTCAAAAACATTATTGAAAGCTTGAATTGTTAAATGGTGTTTCTAAATATCTAATCAAAAGAACCCTTCCATTTTGGGACACAAAATAACATGAACATAAAGTGTTGGTTTTAAATAGCTCTTATAATTACCAAGTGAAGCTGCATGTAGTAGACAGTTTCCATCCCCAGAGGTTGCCATGGGTATCAACCTTTGACAAATTCCCATGTCTGCCCACCAATTTAATCTCCCTGTAATTAGAATCAATATTTGAGCATACAGACTGATCTTCTGAATATAGAAAGATAACACCCTCCCATATTTCTGCCATTCATTAGCTCTTTATAAACTACTCAGTAAACAATCATTTAAACCATATTCAACTGTCTCACACACATACACAATAAGACATTATTTCAGCTGCTGTTATTAGCGGATTCCTTATGATGTCATATATATTTAGCTTTGATGGAAACAAAGTCATTGTTGCCCTATTCAATGACATTTTTTTGCATTTGAAGGAATGAAAACGTTCGAGAGAAACAAATTCTCATTTTATTAGCTTCTGATTAATGATATTTCTCAACTTATAATATATCAACTTTAATGCTAAAGCTCCTATGTTGCAAATTTAAAAACTACTTGTTTAATACTGTAAAATATAAGCCTTGAACCACATTGTGACACTTTTTGTTAAGTGAACACAGCCAACGAACAAGAAAGATTCACATATTGATGAGCTGCTGATATTTCACGATATCACAGATAATCACTTCATCATGCTATTTCTCATCTTTTCCTTCTCCCTTAAACAGTACTATAC
Organism: Mytilus edulis; assembly: GCF_963676685.1. NCBI lineage: Eukaryota > Metazoa > Mollusca > Bivalvia > Mytilida > Mytilidae > Mytilus > Mytilus edulis. The sequence continues at coordinate 74,919,776 of NC_092347.1, forward strand.
TTGACAAAAGTGAGCTTGATTTCTACTCCAAATATTAAGGATGTTGCTGATAACTTCTCCTCAGACATTGAAACATAGCTTATAAGTTCTGCTTAATTCTCAAAGCTGAGACATGAAAATTGACATAGGTAAAGGGAAAGGAAGAAAATCTTAACAGGGCAGATTGCTGTCAAATTCATGTTCCTTGATTTTACTCAAAATTTTCAGATATGATTCATAACATTTATCTGCAAGAAAATCTGACCTCTTAATATAATTTTGACCAATGTAGAACTGAGATCAAATGAACCACACAGTGATTAAATAAAAATAACCAACAGGTCAGGAAAAGGATAAATTGAGTCAGAATTAAAGAAATTTATATTGTATTACTTTTACACTTCAAGAAAAACCAATGACAAATGGTGAGAAGTTTACTGTTTAGAAATGCTCATGTTTTGTTTTTAAAGATATTAAATAAAGTGTTTCTCTAAACTATTCATGTCGTGATTATACTGCATCCCTCATCCTTCAGGACAATGTCTCAGTTTTTGCATTTAATAAAAAATCTTTGAAATCATTATCAACTAACTAACTAAAACATTTTTTTAAAAATCTATAAAAAGTAAATCTTCTTAAAACAGTAAGACATATTTGACATCTTTTAAATTAGCATCAGAAACAGATTAATGACAAAAGTAATTTGAACACAGCACAGCTTACTAAAGAAACATAAAAGTAATGTCTCTTTGAATGTTAGTGACTCAGAAATATTAGAATTCTATAGTTCCTGATTATACAAGGTATTAGTTGCTAGATCAATAGTATTAAATCAGTTAATGTATACTTGATCTAAGTGGTGGTATTCAGAAATATATAATTGGAGAAAGCATTCATTAATGTCAATGAACCAAACACGAACACAAATACCAGCTGATTATTCCAAAATGTAATGTTTCATGAATAGTAATAAAGTATGTCAAATTTTACTTTGAGTGAAAAATATTACGACAACATTTTCTTTCTTTAGGTACAAATAGCTATTTTTCTTATAAAAAATACTGTGGATTCATCATTATTTGTAAGGTACCATTTTTTTGTGGATTTCTTGGATATATATATATAGGTTTAAGCACAATTTGAATGTCCACTCAATTTCACATTTTCTATAGGTTTGTATGCTGAAACCGCAAAACCACAAAATCATTATAATATAGTCACCAAAAAATTATTTTTCCTGAATCAAAGAAAAATTAGAAAATGGTAACTACAAACATAAATGAACACACAGTACATCATTGCAGAACATTATAATCCCTGTCATGTTACTAATGAAGAACAATTCTTATTTTGCTAAATTCCAATTTTCCCAATTAACTGTATGTGTGGTCTAGTGGCATATTATGCTCATTTTATGTGCCAGGAGTCCTGGATTTTATTACCGTTAAATGAAAGATTTTACAAATGGTATTTGCTGGTCCCCCCTCCCCGAACTTATTATTAAGAGATGACCTGTCCACCTGTGGTCAGGATGTTGTGCTGGACATGTCTTCTGCATACTATACCTTGAAAGCTAGTGTGAGATAAAACGGACTTATATCTTGTAAGCTAGTGTCTGAATTTTCAGTATAAACCTATACCCAAGTCTTTTACCAAATATATTCTAAATTTCTGATTATTATTTTGTATTGTCCTGTAGTATTATGTAATGTATTATTTCATTCCATATAAATGCAGTTTCCTTTTCTAATTTAGCATGCTTTTACCTACTTTCATTTCTAAATCATTCATTCAAGAATGTGTCAGCTGAATTTTAAGAATTGCATAGTTATTATATAATTAAATGATCTTTTCTATGCTTGACCCAACACATCTTGACTCTTAAGAGTAATGAATCATCAATATGGGACAGATTGCACATAAATTTGAGTTATTGTTGTTCTGAATATTATTATCAGAGTACAAGATTTATATACCATAATGGTTTGCTCTAAAAACAAAATCATACTTTGAACCTTTAACTTCAGATCAATTAACCACAATACTAAAGAATAGTATAGTTACCACTTAGTATAGCAGTTGCATGCTTTTACATATAAGTGATTTTTTTTTTTTTTTTAAACTTTTATTGAATATCTAACGGTCAAACATAACTATTTTACTATCTTGAGGTTCTATTTTATCCCAAGGCGTAAGTTACATTATAATTTCCCAATTTTGTACCTTCTGTTTTTAGCCTGGTGTTGTTGGGATTTTTTTTTATATAAAAACATCTTTAATATATTCAAATCTATATGCTTCAATATTTTAACATGTTTAAAAATGAAATTTATTTGATAAAAGTCATTAATTTTATCGCCACTATTTGTTAAAATCAAGTTTGACTCATAGCATACATGTTACAATCAAGTTTGACTCATAGCATACATGTTACAATCAAGTTTGACTCATAGCATACATGTTAAAATCAAGTTTGACTCATAGCATACATGTTACAATCAAGTTTGACTCATAGCATACATGTTAAAATCAAGTTTGACTCATAGCATACATGTTACAATCAAGTTTAACTCATAGCATACATGTTACTTCATGTTCATTTTTCTTTGAGGAGACTTCTAAATATACTTGTGTTACCTGAAATTTTGTGTAAGAACTTATAATCGCTGGTTATGGTGGTATTACCATTAAAGATAAATCTAGAAAAGCCCTTCAGATGCACAAATATTATTCAGTGTTGTTTTTAATTACTCCGAAGATTAAAATACAATGAACCAACAAAACTTTCCCAGAAATGACACCATACTGTAAGAGTTGTCGACACAACAAAGTTTCGACTAAATAAACATTTGATCAACATGAAGGCACTGGTAGATTTGCATCTAAAATTAGTCACTTTTCATTCTCTTCTACCTACATTGTTAATTCACAAAAGATTCAGTTCTTTGACAATATTATACATTATAAGTGGCAGATTTAGGGTGCCCCCCCCCCCCCTTTTTGTGGGAAAAATTTAGGCAATCATGGAAGCATGATTGTAGCTGGCCCCTATTAGGCAGTCAGTGGGCCCCTATTTATGAAAGTTTCTGGATGCGCCACTGATTATGGTGGTTGCCTTAAGGTGGTACCTAACACTACAGGGAGATAACTCTGTAAAGTCAGCTAAACGTTTTAATTACATTGTGTTGTAAAAGGAATATTAAGCTTCTCAACGATCAAAATTGGTGTTTGTCAAACTGCTATACAATGTATAACCAGTGTAATTTTTCTGACAAAACGGTTGGTTCAAAATTTTTCAAATTTTTATATTTTTGTTAAAGTGTCAAAGTAAATACTTTGACAAAATTTTATGAAAATTAAACGAGCCAAATTAATTTTAGTGAAAGTGTTGGGTACCACCTTAATCTATGGCATAACTACATACCTGCTTGTTCTAAAGACACTAGGGTGGAAGTCTCTACCAACTCTCTTGTTATAACTACAAAATTACTACATACCTGCTTGTTCTAAAGACACTAGCGTTGAAGTCTCTATCAACTCTCTTGTTATAACTACATACCTGCTTGTTCTAAGGACACTAGCGTGGAAGTCTCTATTAACTCTTTCTCAAGGAATGCCCTGAAGTCAGCAGTATACACTGTTAGATCTGGTAACATAAACGTTTGTGTGTACAAGTGATCCTTACTATCTTCTTCAATGTCATGGAGGAGCTTGTTTTGTGTCTGCTTAACAAGTGTCTCATTTTCCATTATTTTTGATATACCTCTCTTTAAAACTTTGGGTGCTACAAAAATATATAAGATCATTACATTTTTGAAGTAAGAATAATTTTAATTCCAGTGAATTCAAGTACATTATTCATTCATCTTAAGAAACTCATGTTATCTCAACAAAGGTCAACAGTTGGTCTAAGGTCTTGTTAAAGGTTAAAAGTGACCGTGCAAGAAATATCTAAACTTAAACTTGCAAATGTATGAAAATAACATCAGAGTTAAGTATTTTTATTATTTCCTATATTTTAAAAATTCTTCATTGGTACAATATATTTTAACTTGAGTTAAGAGTAGAATCATCAAAAACAAATAAATAAATCTTATTATCGCTATTTTACGAAATTTTCCATTGATCTTACTGACTGATAATCATATTTCTCAGTGAAGTAGAGTGATACGAAAATTATCGCAAGAAACAAAGGGGGCATGTGGCGTTTCTAATGAAATTGACATGAAATTGACCAATGTCGTCATAGTTAATATAGCGATAAATAGATTATCATTGATCATCTCAACTTGATTGCTTTTTTCACTTTCGCCGTACCAACAATAATCTATAATTATATTCAAGAACGCAATGAAGAACAGGAGGAAGCTAAAGCTGCATTTGAAAACTTTGTCAATATTTGGCAAAACTTATAAAATAGTTTACTAAGTTGAAAGAAACATCATGTCACATTGATGACACAAACAGAACCATCATATTATGTTGACATTCAACATATACAGGATTTGAATTACTCATTCTATAACATTTTTTGGCAATATGGTTAGAATATCTATCCATACATTTTTTATAAATGTTTTCTTCAAATAATTGCTTTGAGTCTTTAATAATTTCAGGTAAGAAAACTAAAAGTGCAATCGATTTAATTAATACATCTTAAATAATTCATTTGTGAATTGAGATAGAAAAAATATATTTCTGACATGCAACTTACAAGCTGGAGGAGATTTCATTGGTATACTGGTTTTCTGTACTTGCAAACTAGAGTTATTTCCCTTGGCAGGAGTTGCTGGTAAAAAGACGGAATCTGTACTACCAGTACTAATTCTGTTGGCACTGACATTGATTTGTGAAATATTCTGACCCTTGGCATTTTGATCAGGCTTAGGAGGAGCTGGTTTAGAGAAATTTTCACTCGCAGGACGTGGAGCTACTGTTTTGTTATCGTTACCTAAAATATAACAATTATATATATAAATACAATGAATGGTATGTATTTGACTATTAAAATCCAATAACTGTGGATCAAGATATCTACAACTTTTTAGAATCAAATGATAGATTCCTTCATAGCTCAATCTTTAAATATCTTACTAAACCATATGTATAACATGAGTGCACAGTACACACTGAAATTACTCTCCTAGTTTACTGGTCACAATTGATTTTTGATGAAAATCTAGCTATAAGATAAAGGTTCAACTACAACTTCAACCTAAACTGATCATTATTAATAATACATGTAAATAAGGTCAAGGTCAGATGATGATGATGTGTGTGTTTTACCGCCCGGGTATCCTGTCTGGATATTGCGGACTAATACACCTATTTTCAGATTTGGGTCTGTCTGTCGTTTGGCTTTCATCTTACTCTGACTACGATGTTGTGGCTGGTAAAGAGTATCAGGCCGTTCTGCCAAGATGAACCCAGATATGTACACTTAAAATCATACCACATAATTTGTTTATAATAGTATCCAGCGAAAGTACCAAAATATCAAAAATAAACATTGATAAATTAACCATGAAAATAAGGTCAGGGTCAGGTGATACCCTTGAGACAGACATGGTTTTACACTAGTAATTTTGGGGCCCTTTATAGCTTGTTGTTCGGTGTGAGCCAAGGCTCCGTGTTGAAGGCCGTACTTTAACCTATAATGGTTTACTTTTTAAATTGTTATTTTTATGGAGAGTTGTCTCATTGGCACTCACACCACATCTTCCTATATCTATGTACACCTTACAATCATTCCATACACTATATATGGATACAAGCTGAAGGCCATTTTGTGGCATAAGCATAACAAATAACAAATGCAAATGTTTTTATCAGTTTTTCATCAGTTTATTGTTAACATATGTTATTTGTTGTAAACAAGTTTAATTAGATCATTTTGCTAAAACAAATGCATGAAAAGTACAGGATACATGTATGAATTTGTGAAACTGAAGTTATCTCTCATATTTTTTATACTGAACAGAATACATTTTCCTTGATAACTCTATCACATTTTATGAATTGCTACATCAATTAACTCCTCAGATTACTTAAATAAATAATCAAGTACTCAAAATTGATTTTCTGATTAACTTTCTAAAATCTTGAAATTTTTTGCTATCAGAACTGAAAAAACATTTCTGAATTTGAAAATAGAAACTACCACCTACACTATTTATTTATTAAAAACATTTATTAATTGAAAATAAAAGTATCCAAATAATTGATAGATCATCTGACTTTGTAATGATGTATTGATATTTATTTTAATATTATCTTATTTACATTCCATTGAAATTATTTTTTTGATACAAAATCAACTACACAAAGATGAGTTATAGATCAATTGATGCTCAAATCATAAACCAATTCATTGTTTTCTGATACAAAATGTAATTCGTATCAAAAATATCATTTTTCAATTATTATCACATGTTTTACAATTACACTGTTGAATGAGTGGGGTAATAGACTGAGGAATATATTACAGTTTAAACGTCTTTCCTAATGCCCTCATTTTCCATATGGTTCTCAACATTTACTTCAGATCTCAAATTATACTGCTTATTATGTGCATTTGATGTTGCAATGGATCTGAGTTGTAAGTGATAGGTATTTTATTCATATAAGCCTATCAATTAAATGGATGGCCGATGCTAACATTAGGCACCATTTTCATGGGTTATAGCACCGTAAAAATTGTTCCACAATGCATTTATGATAATTAACTTATCATTTACATTTAGCAAGTGGAGAAAATACAGAAATGTTGGTTTGATAACTTTAATACATTCTAATTCAGCATTTTACTTTACTGGAAGAAGTGCAAGTATTTCAATGCATTTATTTAAATATCAAAATCCTACTAAGACAATAAAGCACTGTAAATAATTTGTAAGCAAGCATTTAAACATGTAAAAGCACTCAATGAATGACTTAAAATGTCAAATTGTGTAAAATAAACATTTAGACTTATTGTATCCTATTTTACTACTGTTGAAGACAGAGTGTTGATCAATGTCTTTTGACCTTTTGTGTACAGTAGTTGGGTTGTACATCTAATCAATGAAAACATGCCATCTTCTCTAGTAAAGAGTACCAAATCTAAATCCATCCAGTTTAATAACTTCTCTACATATATGCTAAGAACAAATGCATAATTTACTGGAAACTGTTTTAAAAAGGATTAAAACTGTTCACAGTTCAATAAACACAACAATTTTCAAATACAATTTTGTTTTTCCTACTTGAATAAAATTCCTTCTTGCAAATAAGACTTGTGCTTGTGCAAAGAAATTTACAACAAGAATATGTGTCTCTAGGTCACAATGCTGAGGCAGCTCCCCTTGTATTATCACATTTATATGTTCAGTGAACTGTGAAATGGGGGGTCAAATCTATTATTTGGCCTATAATTCAAAAATTCACATAATATAATGAACATATCTATATTATGCCTACCAAAACCATAGGCAGGATATAGAAGTGTACCACAAAATTTAACCTCAATTATACCTGAATTAACTTTTATTGGTTGACTGAGTGGTCTACCTGCTGGACCTTGACTAGACCAGGCTCCTACTGCTGGCTTTTCCATATTACTTGGCCTTACAGTTGCTGGTGTTTGTATGTGTCCAGAATTAGCTGTTGCATGCCCTATTCCAGTCCTGACATGTTCTACAGGAATGGGTCGAAGTGTTGGCCGTAGCTGGCTGTTGTAAGGAGTAGGTGGATAGTATGGTCGGATTCTATTAACTCGGACCAGTTCATCAAACAATCGAATGGCTTGATTAGGATCCCAGTTTGCTTCTGAAAAATCAATTTGTGATAAACAATTTTGCATTATCGACTGTCCTAAAGAATCTTTTTCACCTGTTGACCTTGACACAACTCTTATGTCATATGTACTTTTAGACTGAAAACTTATTTAAAGCCTACATATCATTTACTTGAGCTTAAGTTTTGTGGTGTAATGATAAATACCCTTACTATTTCATTTGACTTCAAAAAGTTTTTTACAAATACATGATGTCACAGTCTTCCATAAATTACTGTATTACCAGTTAAAATATGTCCAAACTTATATATCTTATGATTTATTCAATTTAAGGTTATAAAAGTGATGATGACAGGAGCCTTATTTTCTTACTTTTTTTAAATTTAATTAGGTGAGCAATTTTGTTTTCATTTCATTTTTTACCTTTTGAGGAATAGTTTTGATCTATTCTCAAAAAAGAAAAACAACCCCTTTTTTGTTTTTAATTGAATAAAATGTAAAATAAAAAGTTGTGGCAGATGTACAAGGTTGAGCTTAATGAATTAATTGATTGATTGTTGGTTGCTTAACATCCAGTGGCAAATATTTCATGCATGTTCAGGGCTTAATGAAGATTGAGAACTTAGAAATATCTTAAAATATTACTACTTTTTGGATAAACGGCCATGTACTTTTCAGGAAATTTAACACATACTGGTATTTCAAAAAAAATATTGATTTGAAATATAATAGTCGTGTCCTTTCAGTGACAACAGGTAAAAATACCATTTATATAATTATATCAATTACAAACAAATCTTTTGATAAACATGTATACAACCTATTTTCACTTGTAATTATGATATGACAAATATTAATTATAAAATGTAAACCCACCCAATCTTTACACATAGCCTGTATCCATATCCCTGATTAATGAACAATAACAGCTGATGTACTTTATACAGTTGTACATGATGATTCATCTAACCATATAACAATCTTATAAATACTCTTTCCACGAAAAAAACCTTTTTAATACAAACAATACAAACTTAATAGTGTCATTTCCTTTATTTTTGTTTTTTACTTTCCTTATAGATAGCAAAATTGATTTTTTTAAAAGAGAAATTTATTTGAAAAATTTACATTGTTCTTATATGGGGTTAAAAGTCAAACATTAGTTTCGTATTGAGGCTGAAATTACTGTATTAGTAATCCTATTAAATAAGAAGATATGTAACATGATTATGTTTGTACTCATCTTAGTCAAGATATTATTTATATCTATATTTAAAAAAAAGAACCTTCTGACCAAAATGAAATATGTCAGACATGTACTTTTTCTTAGGAGCATTAACATATAGGTTTTAGCTAGCTATAAAACCAGGTTCAATCCACCATTTTCTACATTAGAAAATGCCTGTACCAAGTCAGGAATATGACAGTTGTTTTCCATTTGTTTGATGTGTTAGAACTTTTGATTTTGCTGTTTGATTGGGGACTTTCCTTTTTGAATTTTCCTTGGAGTTCAGTATTTTTGTGATTTTACGTTTTATTATACAGGGTTGGCAAAAACCCGGGTTTTATGAGTATTGCCCAGCCCAGAGGGAAATACTGGGAAAACCCGGGTTTTACTGGGTTTTAGTGGGTAATACTGGGCAATACTGGGTAATATAAAATATTTGTCTGAATTTTAATGAGGATTCAGTGATAAACACAAATGCAATACATTTAATAAGATATTTATATCCTATTTTGTTTGTTTAGCATTTGTCTAGATTGGCAAACTGTAAATAGAAAGCAAATATATCATTTTTTTTCAAATGAATATATAGCTCCTATTAAGAATTAACAATTACATGTATTAAAGAAACATCACATTTAGATAATGTATATGTACTGTCACTAATTAATAAGTAATTATTCAGATTAGAACATAGATTTGTTTATGTAACAATAATCAGTCCTTTCAATTTTATAAGTGTTAATGGCATGACCCTGTAGGGTGTTTATTTAGCAATATGAATGTATAACAATTAAAATTAACAATTCACTTAAACACTGCAATAAAATGCATTTTTCCAAAGTTTGGACTATTGAAACAATACTTGGTAATTAAAAGATATCTTATAGTATGCAAATCTTGTATTCTGCCTACATATAAAATTAATAGAAAAGAGAATGAAATTGAATTTTCTAGAACTGTCAATGGTTATCTGTATAAAAAGTATATATTTAGCTGTTATACTATGAAACTATAACAAGTCTTTACTATTTTGTATTAAAATAAGCTTAAAAAATCATATTGCCAAGTAATGCCCACTATTACCCATTTCTGGGAGTATTGCCCAGCCCGGGAAAACCCGGGTTTTCCCGCCCGGGAATTCCCGGGTGGGTAATACTTTGCCAACCCTGTTATTATATGTTTACATATACTCTTTTACTTTTCAATTTTTCAAATCAATCATTAAATGGAATGAGCTTGTACATACATAGTTAAAAAATGTACTAATAAGTATCTGTTACAAACCTTTAAACATATTAACAGTATACCGAACAACCCATGCATATTACTCTTTTTCTCACAATCAGCAGAAAAACAAAAGGAACATAGAAGCATGTACAGAAAAAAACAATTAAAATAAATCATTAAACTCTACAAAATCTATATTATAGATGACAAAAACCACAGGTTAAAGTGTGTATCAATACTATATCAATGTTACCAATTACTGAAAGCAAGCTCAACCAGGTGTTTGGCAGGGCGCAGCTTAATACGTCAGCAGAAGTCGAACTCTGAACAGTTGGGGCAAGTATGGACACAACATTCAAGCTCTGAATTTGAATTGCAATTGAATTTTTGACATAATATGAGTTTCTGACACAAAACAAATGTCACGATCTTACAAATCTATTGAGCAATATTGTACAATTAAAGATTTCTTCTTTTAACTTTTCAAAAAGATATAATTTGAGAAATTTGAAGAAAAAAAATTGAAAACAACTAACATCCATCCCCCTTTCTTTTTTTCAAATTAGTCAAAAACCTAACATTTCTTTTTACATAATATACAAGTAGTGTAAGGGAGGTAAATCCGAACATACCAAACATTGTATTATGTTAATTTTTTTAGAATTACTTCCCTTACACTGCTTTTAAATTGTCTTAATTGTCCATTGAACAGAAATACCTAGTAATTCCCCTAATTCCAACCATTTTGAACCATAACCCTCCCCCCTCCCCCCACCCCAAGGTCAATACTAACCATCCATTCATGGTATGGAAACTTGTGGTTTAATTTCAGAGAGATTCATATACAAAAACATAAGTTATTGTTTGAAAACTACAAAATGATCATTTTGGGCCTCCTTTTTGGCCCTAAATTCCTAAACTGTTGGGACCATAACCCCCAAAATCAATCCCAACCTTTCCTTAGTGGTATTGAACCTTCTTGTAAAAAATTAAAGAGATCCATTCACTTAAACACAAGTTATTGTCTGTAAACTAGAAAAATGCTTCTTTTTGGCCCTTTATTGGCCCCTTATTCCTACATATTTGGGAAAATTAACCCCAATCTCAATCCCAGCCTTCCCTGTTTTATATGGAAACTTGTGGTACAATATCAGAGAGATCCATACAGTAACTCACAATAGATATCAAAGGTACCAGGATTATAATTTAGTACGCCAGACGTGCGTTTCGTCTACATAAGACTCATCAGTGACGCTCATATCAAAATATTTATAAAGCCAAACAATTACAAAGTTGAAGAGCATTGAGGATCCAAAATTCCAAAAGGTTGTGCCAAATAAGGCTATGGAAATCTATGCCTGGAATAAGAAAATCCTTAGTTTTTCGAAAAATTGAAACTTTTGTTGTTATTGTCTTGAAACTAGAAAAATGTTGGTTTCCTGGCCCCTTTTTGGCCCTTAATTCCTAGACTGTTTGCCCCATAGCCCCTTAAAATAAATCCCAACCTTCTACTTATGGTATTAAACATTGTGGTACAATTTCAGAACAATTGAAATACTGATACACAACTTTTTGTCCTGAATCTAGATAAATGCTGTTTTTGGCCCCTTTGGGATCATAACCCCCAAAATCAATCCCAAGCTTACTTTTGTGGTTATAAACATTGTGTTAAAATTTTATTGATTTCTTTTACCTTATTCAAAAGTTATTATCCGGAAACAATCCGTCTTTGGACGGCGCTGACGACAACGACGTGATACCAATATACGACCAATTTTTTTTTGATTTTTGCAGTCGTATAAAAAGCTCATTAATAATCACATGGTAATACTAGCTAGCTAAAAGGGTGGTTTTAAATGACTGAACTAGAGCAAACTCTCTGTACTTCTAATTGTTGACCTGGACAATAAATCACAAATATAAATGAGTTTTTATTGAGATCCAGGTGAATATGACCTACACATTTTGTATTTTAAAAGTGATTGGCATTGAGATTCCATCATAGAATTGTCAGAATGTAAACAACATTCTTGGTATAATTTGTCATCTCCTATATCCTTCAATATATTCCAATTACAAAATGTAGTTCTGTCTACAGAAAGAGGCTCAAAATGGAAAATTAGAACATGCAGTATTATGGAAGTAGCACTGTTTCATCATTAGATGTGTGCGTCAATACCTCATCATTGTTCTTCAACCTTTCAGTTTAATTATTGATGGTTTAGCTAACCTTTAAAATCAACTTTTTTTATGTAAGAGTTTTCTAATGCAATTCATTTGGAACGATTTTTTATTGGACATTGACAAATACTTTGAAGGGTTAGTTAGATTCCATATTCTACCAGTTCATAAATAAGAAAGCCACCATTTGGATTTCCGAATTATTCTCTCTGTTTTTTCCCTCATAATTTTCTTTTTGTCAATATTTAAACCTCTCAGAAGTGTATGAAAAGTATAAATACGTCTTATGGTTATGTTTGACATCAGGAGTATAACTATGACTATGACGTCACATTGTTTGAATGCCAAAGAGAATGTTACTGTTTTGCAGACTTTTCATTTTTATGTTGCTGCACAACGGGAATATTTGTGGTAAGAAGGAGCTCCTTCGAAAAACTTCACTGCTTATCTAATTATGTGGGGTTTTTTTAAAATCCACATGGAAAACTTGTCTGCATCACCAATAGATATATAGTTTGATTAAGAATGACTGCATCAACTTAAATGCAGGAAAGGTTTTCAATTTAACCACTAAGTGATTATGATTCAACAAATGATATTCAAAAATAAGTCTCAGACTATACATATATTATAATCTTCACTATAAAACCAAGTCTTAAATTAATAAAATATGAAATGAAAAAAAATTGCAACATTATGCTGCTTCATTTAGGATTCTCTTATTTAAATGGATACACTGTACATGTATTTAAAAATACCATTGAAATTTGTATTGTCTGATTAAAGAGCAAACCAGTTTTTATTGTCTGGTACTGATTTAAAGAGGCACAATAAATAACTTCCTGAAAACATTCAATCTTCCTATCCGTGAATCAAGATGAAAAGAACAATTTGACTATGTCAATCTGGAATATATGTAAATTTTAAATATGCCAACGGTACATGTATTTAAAAGTTTAAATGATCCCTTCCCTAATATTGTGATACATGTATTAAGTATTTTCCCATAAATTTTGAGTAAAAATGTAGTTAATTATGTATAAAATTGCATTTCTCTTTATTTAATTCAGCTACTATAAATTAATATTCATTTTGACTATTTCTTAACACAGAACCTCCTGTAAAATTTTATTCTTTGCTGTGCTATTCTTGAATTAAGTATTGAAATTTAGTGACCTTTAATGATTAACCCCACTAACATAACATGTTAAGATATTGAAACATAATTACAAAGTATATTTAAAATACAATAAAAATTATACTATCTCTCCCTGTTTCCCTATAGATCCCCGATTGACACCAACTCAGTACTAAAAAGGGGACATAATTGGTCTTCAACCAATCATATTATTGATTATATTTATGAGACAATAATTCTACCAAGATAAACTTGGATTTCACACAATATAGGCATTAGATGTTATTCACTTGGGACAGATAGCTTTACTCTTTCTATTCTATCTTTAATTAATGGTTGTTGTTACCCGCAAGTGATGTTTTTGTCATGAAATACCATTAGTTTACCAATCCCTGTACAATTTTTACTCTACACTGTTATAGCAAAATTAAGCAAGATCTATTTCCAATGTTTGGTGATAAAAGCAGAAATTTAATTCCTCAGATACATGCAATATTGGATTCAAACTTCAGACCAACGTAGTAAAAACGCATTTTCTATTATACCAAACTAAATATCTGGATATTTTCTTACACGATAAAATCCATGTTAGAGTACAATGTGCCGACTGCTGATTACAATACAAAGTTCTATATGTCTTTTATAGCAACTCGATAATTTTATAAAATGGAATATGATCCTATAGAGTTAACCATTTAAAAGCTTTATAAATTCTGAACTTCCATCAAATTTTGACATTACTGTAATTAATTTGTAAATTTAAGTATATAATCAGAATTTCAACAGACGGAAATGAAATTTTTTTTTTCGTTTTTGCAGAGAATTATTCACAAACTTCATTTGGTAATATTCTGATTAAGACTTCTTAGGCACTACATGCAGTGTTTTCCATAAAGTTCAATGCACGATACTGCTTCTATGACTGGATGCTATTTGAAATTAGCAGTGAGAACAGACATGTACACAAATTGATTTGGAACAGCAACAGACTGTATGAAGTCTTGTTTAATGCATTCAGGTGGTTTTATATAACTTATTGAACTTACTTATGAGGATTTCTTGAGCCACACTAGGATCACAGTTGACACGGTCACAAAACTGCTGCATCAACCGTTGTTTCTCCATTTCTCTTTAATTCTTTAGATTCATTTCATCTTTGGAGCAAATTAACTATCACATTTGCATTTTCTACAAATAAAAATATACGAGATTCCATGTCTAAACTCTATGGCAATAAACAGTGGCAGATCATATGAGGGTAGCAACCCCCTTTCTTTCAACAAAAAAATAAATAAATATTGAACTGGTAAAAATTTGGTAATTCAAATAACCAAAATTAGCTTAAGCTTAAACTGGAACTTCTATTTCAAAATAAACACATAGGGATGAACATAGCAGCATAAATTTGGGCGAGTCAAGCAATCAAAATTAGCTCAAGCTTAAACTTTAAACTTTATCTTAAAATTAAATCATGAATGAGGTTTAACATCTCAGTATAAACTGAAATACAAATTTAACTTTAATTATGAGTTTTAAGTGTGAAAAAAGCAAAAGAACATAAAAATCTTTCATGTGTTATTTTTAACAACAAAAAAGAATTTTTTGACTTTAATTTTTGTACATCACAAATCTTTAGTCTTTTAGCTTGTAAAATGTACACCATTTCTTTACAGCAAGCACAGTACAGCAAATTTGTAAAAAAAAAAAAAACATCTATGAACTCTTGCACTTACATGGAGATTTTTAAAAAGATGTTTTAATGTTTTCAAATATTTAAATATATCTATACACATGTATGTACATACATAAACCATGTCCAAATAAGTCATACATTTAAATGATTCATTTGGCAATGTTTATAAACCATGTACCGGCTACTGAACTCCAGTGTAAACAAGTTTTTATTTGATCATACTGGCTGATTCACATTAGAATATTTCAATCACATTTAAAAATAACTAATTTAATGTGACACACAACAAATAGTTTACAACACTTTATATTTAATGTATCATCTTAAGTAACAGTGAAAGGTAGACTGTTATGAATGAACAGTGTGTCATAATCAATACCCAAACAATTAATCTTCAATGTATTCAAGTATAATTGCTGGGATTGAATAATGAAGTACTCCTTTAACCGGTTGTTGACACAAGTTCAAAGCTTTCATTTGAACTCCAAACTTTTAATATTGAAAAAAAACTGAACCTATATATGCAAGCCTGTTTTAATTTTTTCAATTCACCCTACACTATGATTTTTTTAAAATTATTAATGTAATTTTCTCTCAGATTTCTAGAATAAAAAGTATAAGAAAGTCACATACTTCTTTAAATGGAGGTAGAAAAATGTGCATATGATAAACAAAATAGCCAAATACATCTTTAAACTTGTCCAACATGTCCAAAGAAGACAGAATTAAGGTGCAGTTCACACAGAGGTTAAAAGAAAGTTTGAAATAAGTTTGATATAAAAAATTTATTACAAAGTTTGTGAATTTATTAAAAGAGGAAGTAATAGTTGAAACTGGAATATAAAACTAAACTAATGAAAGTCAAACAAGTAATCAATTGCTATTACAAGAAAACTTGTTCACATGGACAGTGTGACCCCAATCTAAGACTGCACCATGTTTGTTGCTTGAATATCTTTATTTTCGCATGTTACTTTTCGGGAACAGCACTATTTATAAACTTGTACATGCATGAACAACACAATTTACAAAATGCAAAAGGGGCCACTACTCCAACAAAATGATTCTGGTTTTCAAATCCAAAAGATAATGTGCATGTTGAAGCAATACACCTTATCGCTATTTGTCTGCCATTGCTGGAAATCACACAGGTTCTCGTAAAATTTTGATGTCATAAAACAAAATATCTGACGCCACAATGGAAAAGTGATTGTTGTTGACGTCAAAAGTTCAAGCGGCCGGGTCAGCCGGGATTAGCGATAAGGTGTATATTTAGCATTACAACAAATATGACACAGTTCTATCTGACAAAACTGAAAAGACAGAAAATCATTCAGGTGTACATTCCTCTTTTAATTTTTTTGAATTCCTTCTCTCTAAAATGAGAAGGGGCAGTAACTCCTTCAAAAAGATGTGCCAAGAAATCATATCAATTAAGAAACAACTTCTGGGAAGATATTATAAGAATTTTCAAGATGGTCTTTATTATTCACATACAATGTACATCATATACGTCTGGATTAAGTAAATAAATAAACCAAATGAAGTTATTCCTTGCATGTCATGTGTAAATTATGTTGCATGGTGATCTCTGTTAAACCCTGGTATATCTCTGGTTGATTCTAGTAAATCTCTGGTTGAACAAATCTCTGATTGCAACCTGGTATACATGTACTTATTGTTGACCCTGATAAATCTCTGGTTGAACCTTGGTTTGTCTCTTGTTGACCCTGACAAATCTTTTGTTATAGCCAGGTAAATCTCTTGTTGGCCATGGCCAAGATTAATCTCTTGTTAAACCTTGAATTGGTGTACATGTCTGTGGTTGATCCTTGTAAATCTCTGGTTAATTTTGATAAATCTTTGAATGAACCCTGGGCCTAGTATATCTCGGGTTGACACTGGTAAATCTCTAGTTGAATGTAATTAACCAACCTTATATATATAGTTCTGGTTGATCCTGGTAAATCTCTGGTTGAACCTAATTGGCCCAATGCTTACACAGTACAGTTACAGAAAATAGGACATAAACTACCAATACTGGTCCAACATACAAAACAGATTAGACACTCTGATATGAAAGAGGAAGACAGTCTTGGTAATAATGCTGAGCTATTATTGACCAAAAGAGATATTTTTTCATCAGCGGTAATGTTACGCTGTATTTGAAATATAACATTTATTTTATTTTCTATAAATATTTCTGGCTTTGAGGTATATCTATTACATTTTAATAAGAAATGTTGTTCATCCTCAATTTCCCTATTTTTACAGACAGGACAGTATCTTTCCTCTCTAGGAATATTAAGATGTCTTCCCCTTTCAATCATTTAAGGATGTGCACTTATGCGTATTTTGCATATTGCTGGTCTATCATTTAAATTGTTTAGTGAATCAACATATGGTGGTCTTTGACCCATTTTGTAGACTTGACGAAAGAAACTGAGCTTAGAAGACTCCTGTATGTTTGCATTTTGATATTGCAAGCACTGATCATAAATTCTCTGTTTTACTTGTCCCAAGTGATGCTTTGCATGACAACTTTTTTCAACAAGATATGAATATCCTAATTTTTGTAAAATGCACTGAGTTTTTAGGATCCAGGGGTTTGAAAATCTTGTTGCACAGAAAATTTGATTTACAAGTGTATTTTCTGATGCATATGTGTCTTACTAAATTGAGCTTAACTTTATGCATTAAGTGTTAAAATAATAAAAGAAACTTGTTTCAATTAGAGTTTTGTGCTTGATCATGTTGAAATTACACTTACATTTGTAATCAATAAGAAACTTGTTCATAAAAAGTTTTAAAATAAAAACTAGAAATATTATGTAGAAATTTTATGTTCTTTGAAGTGCACATTCCTGTGCAAATATTTTTTGGCAGACAATTAATAAACTTCTTTATCAACAATTTACTGCAACATACAAATGAACTCTGGCTTTATTACAAAGAAAACAAGGAGAAACCTAATGTAATAATTTGATAATATTATTATATAGTGTCGATCTAATTACCTCAAATTACTGTGTATGTAATGCGTTTCTGAGTCATAACATCTTTATATCTTATTCTGTAATATCAGGAAAGAAAATGGAAAATAAATCTTTCCAATATATATATGAATTAAAGGTTATGTGAGGTTCTAGGGTCAATGAGACAATAATCCCAAAAACACAAATCAACCTAAAGAGTCTAATAAAAGTCACCATTTAGCCATCAGTGACAGAAAAACACCCACTCAGGGATTAGTCTGTTATAGCAATGATTCTAAACAAGTTATTAATAAATTTTACGGAGATGACCGAATATTGGACAAAAAAACTGATTTCCAAGGTGGGTCCTGAAAATTTTAGTGAGAGGGAAAAGGTCCTAAGAGAGTATTTAATAAAAACTATTCCAAAAGATCATGAAAAATTAAAGAAGCTTTCCTTATTGAGTTGCATAAACATAATTGATCAAGAGTTCTTGCTCCTTTACAATTTTATGAATACTGTAAGAGATTTTACAAAAGAGAAATGGACATCAAATCTTTATTTATTTTGAAACAATATTTACATGCATGGAATTGAAGAAAGCATGTACAGTAGCCCTAAATCAGCCTTCTGAATGGAAGAGTAATTACAGTTAATAGCTAAAGGGAGCCCTATTCTTCAAATATTCAATAGTTATACCTACAATGTATTCTTAAGTTTTAACTGACAGTGATTTCACTCAGACACAGGTTTTTTGTTTACCTATATGCTGTATATATTCCTGGTAGTGTACATGTACATGTACATGTAGGCTCTGCATTTTGAACAATTGTTTAGGTAAACAGAAAACCTGTGTTTTGCAAGGTGTACAAGACATACCTTCGTTGGTCATTGTTGGACATGAAAAGTAGAATAGGACACCTCATAAAACAGTTGTAAACAATGAGACACATTGATCAATACACATTACAGGTTAATGAGAGATTGATTAAGGAAATAGAGATAAGGTAATCAGGAAATATAAACCACAAAAGTTTTCCTCAACTTTCTAGTTTTCGGTAAACTAAATTTTTCTCATGTTAATCTACAGAGAATGCACATACACTTGGAGATAAAGAAACTTTGAAAATTAAAAGAAAAGGCTCCTTGGTCAGCCGAGTGCCTCTACCATTACCCTGCCATATACATTTCGAACATGCATAGTGCATTTATGTATACATTTTTTTGGTACTAGACAAAAAACTAAAGATGCAGTGACTTGATTTGAAATGTTTATTGATAAATGTAATTTTATTTTCACTTAGGACTATATACATGTATGTGTTCATTTATATATGGGCACACTACATGTACTGGGCTTAGACACTCAACACAATGCATGATTTTATGATTAAAATCATACTGTCATTCAATTTCAGCAAATTTTAACACCACCTGACAATGTTTGCAACCATCCAAAGAGAATAAGAAGATTCTGTTGAAAAATGACAGTTCCTTAGCTTTTTTAAAATAAAAATCAAGACAATATTTCAAGCCCTTTTTTTTTTAAAGCCATTTAAAAAAAATTATTGCAATTTAATTGTTTTGAATATATATATACCAGTAACAAACAGTTCAAAAGAAATGCCTTTTTTCCCCAACAAAAAAAAATGTAGCTATATCTAGAAATGCATTTTTATGGGGAAAAACTAAATTACAGAAATCTGTATTTTTCAAGAAAGTGATACCACTTGAAGAGGAACATAGACTTCAAAGAAATTTAAATGAGTTGTCAATAACCAGGCTGTAATTGAAGGTTTTCAGACAGGACTTTCATATTATTGTAATTGAAAAATCATATTGATTTGTCCATAAATGTTTTGTTGCTGAGTATAAATGTTTGTATAATATAAGAATCTTTATTTAGAAAATTAACAAACACATGTGCATTTAACAAATAAAACACTGTAGCATGTTAGACTAATAGACCCCTATATTGATAGAGAAACCAATTGTTTCCCAAGATACAAGAGTTTCACTATAAATTAAATGCAATTTTTACATTTATGAAAGTGAATTTGGAAAGAGTCTAAAATTAGATGTGATATGACTATCAATGAGACAATTATTTTTTAACAGACAAAAGGAAAAAGATTTTAACAATTAGTGGTCATTAAATGACCTTCAACAATGCTCAAAAGGTCCCAGGATGACTAATTGAGAAACAATTCAAATCTTTACAGATAAACAGAACTGCCAATAAAGTGCTTCTCTGAGCGCAGCCTGATATGACTGCAGAGGTTGAACCCTGAACAGTTGGGGCAAATTAAGATTGTGATAAAATTTTTGACATAATATAGGTTTCTGACACGAAACAAATGTCAAGATCTTACAAATATCTTGCGTAATACTGTGCAAATTAAAGATTTCTTCTTGAAACTTTTGAAGAAAAAATTAAACCCCTTAAAAAAAATTGGAACCACCCCCAACTTTTGAAATCCACCCTTGGAGCAATTACCCCATACTTTATCCCAGCCTTTACTTCGTAGTATGGAAACTTGCAGTATAATTTCAGAGAGATCCATACACTTAAACACAAGTTATAGTCTCGAAACAAGAAAATGCTTGTTTTTGGCTCTTTTTTGGTCCCTAATTCCTGCAATAACCCCCAAACTCATTCCCAGCCTTCCTTTTGAGATATGGAACTTTTATGCGACAATAATCAATTCTTTACTTATAATGATATTTTTTGCTGGTATTTACTGATTATGTCAAACTCATGTGATTCGCTATGGTGGAGTTGACCAGTACACGGCTTGAAGCCGTCTTTCCCCAAAAATAATTCGTATAGTTCAAATAATAGCCTGTTCTGTATAAATCATTTGGAAAGGTCCCCCAAATCAATTTAATGTTTGGGTATTGATGTCCATGTAAGAAAGGTTATATCTACATTGTATATATGCCATTTTGAAACTTGATATCAAAGTTATTATTCAAGCCAGTTTTGCCAATAGGGAAAATTAATTGGCTTTGTAGTTTAAAATGAGAGATATATCCTTCTTCAACTATTGTAACATTTTGTCTTCTGTTAAATATACAATTTACTTACATGTACTTTTATATACCTTGACTTTCATTAGAAGAAGGTTATAAAAAAGATCTTTTATATATTCAGCATCCTACATATGTATGTATAAAATACATGTTACTCTAAAACACAATATATCAATTCGCAAGGAACAGTGCTTTAATAATAAGATACTTCATTTTTGTATTCTTTAACTTTGGAGGCATTTTTCTCTATTGTTTGTTATTCTCTTTCCCAATTTTTCTATACATGTACATGAACATGTTTTGCAGCAAAATATGAACTGAAAAATGTACAAAACTACACACAGATCTCAAGATAGAATGTATTATCAGAATACAAATTTTTTTAGTCATATTTTGGAACCTTAAAACAAAATAAATATTAAAATTTTCTGTTAAAGTTAATTTAATCTCCTTATTAGTTGAACAAACCTCCAGATGTTATTTCATTATTTCAAACAGGGAGATTGTTATTTCCAGTGTCCCTTTGAAGTAAAAATGTAAGACAAATTAATGGTTAACGTAGTTGATTATCAGGCCCGTAGCCAGGATTTTCCAAAGGGGGGTTCGTTTGACTCACAAACTCGACTTTAACAGTCACAATTCGAACAGAACATCGACTTTAACAGTGCTTATTAGTTTTCAAGGGGGGGTTCGTCCGAACCCCTCGAACCCCCCCTGGCTACGGTATGATTATCAACAAAATCCAGTTTCCTAAAATCAAAATTCATTCACCAGTTTAATTTTTGATTATGTTATTAAAGTTAAAAGTTTGAATTACACTTTTTCTAAATAGTAAATTATGGAATGAAATCATTCAAAAAATACAAATGTACTTCATTCAGTTAAATGTGTAATTAAAGCTTTCTTATACTGCATTTTCAATCATATCAATATAAAAATGAATATCGAAATTATAAAAATGCATGTAATTATCATTACGTTTTACTGTGAGTTGAGTTTGATTTTTTGCTTAGTGAACCTTGAATCCTTAATAAAACATTTAGCTGTTGTAAATTATAAAGCACAACAAAACCATTTTTCAGTCTTTATTGTGTTACCTGTGATCAGATCACATTTGCTGTTGATAATAATGAGGTCCCATACATGTACCAGTAGGACCAGAAGGTCTCATTCAAAAATTGTCTCATTAGTCCGGCGGCTTTGTAAAAAATTGTGCACATCCTGTTACAAGCATGAAATTTGGCATAGACCTTCCTCAACTATTACTCTTTTATTTCAGATAGGGAGGCATTTGAAAAAAATGTCTCACTTCCGGTAAAATCCAAAATGGCGGACGTTATACTTAAATCAGCCCAATATCGAAGACTAGCGTGTAAAAATGTCCTATTATCATGCTACTATCATAATATTTGGTACAGACCTTTGTTTTTTTCTACTTTTGGATAAATTAAATAGATTAGATGTCTTCAGAAACCCCACTTCCGGTTAAAATCTAATATGGCGGATATTGTACTTAAATAAGCTTATTTTTTAGGGAGGGTAATTGAAATGTGTTTTAACGTATTGCTACTATAATTACATTGTGTATGAACCTTTCTTTGGTGCTTCTGATGGAGACAATGTATAAGAAATATGTCTTAAAAACCCTTACTTCCGGAAGTATCCAAAATGGCGGACAGAGAAATATCAATTTTTTATTCAAATTTTCAACTTTCTTCAAAATGTAAAGAAAATGATTTTATTTTGTGCTGGTCATTAAACTTTTGGCTTTAAGTTATCCCCAAAACCACTTATTCTAGCATGTTGTAAATGCTAAGATATAAAGTTGACACTTCCGGTAAAAATATGACGTAAATTTTAAAGATGAGTCCTCAATCTATTTCTTCGATGTAGAGTTTTGGATAGATTGATTTAAACAAAAGAAAATCACTATAGTACTAAAAAATATTTAAAACTACTTCCATTTGGCCAAGAATACATGCTTATTCACAATCACCACCACATGCACACAAGGCAGTGCACGGGAGACCCGATTTTACACATTAAAAATAACCGCGGCATCCTTTCTTACATCCATAAGCTTCTGAAAAAATGATGAGGTCTCAGAAAGAGTTTTTTTTTAAAGGGACCTCTTTGTCCCTTCGAAATCCATTAGTGACAAGACTAGGTAGCATAAGAGTCAATCCAAAGCTCGTCTCACTAAACACCTGCATTAGTATATTACACGTTTTACATGCTTGAAAAGACTAGAACAAGTCGTGGGAATAGCCTCACTTAAAATGAGATTTCCCTTTTGTGCAAAAATTGACTTTCTTGGTTCGTTAATCATGTTAGATCTGATAAGTTTGTACAGTGCAACCCCGGTGATTTAGGCTGATCAATCATCATTCTTTATGTTAAAGTCACATCTTCAAATACCATTAATGTCTCCCACGCAGTCTTTTTTTTTCCTTTTCAAGCAAAGAGGAACAGTATCACAACCCGTCATAAGGTATTGGTCAGAAATAAAAGTGTGTGATCACTCATTGCCTAGTGCATTTGAAAGGCCATTGATAGATATTAATCCAAAGATTTTTGCCTCCCCAAATACAATCAATAGTTCGTCTGCCCCTTTATTACGGAATAGCGAAATACTGGTAGTTTTAAAGCTGCTAAAAGAAGCAAGGACAACATTTAGGGGAAAGGGAATACACAGACGAACCCAGGATTAAAAACATCCTCAAAGATGGGAAAGTTTTCTGAGAGATGACGACAGTAAGAAAGAACTTTTAAGTTTTCATTCACAGGAGCTTGCTCAATACAATTTTGAGTACAAGGTAGTTGAAGCAACAAATGCTCAGGATGTTTAGTGTTATCCACCACTTGATGATGTTTCAAGTTTAGCACCATGTTTACACGAAGAGACTGACACTAGAATCAAGATAGATGTGTCTGATGCAGTGAAACATAGACTTAACTGAGTCATGACTCAAACAGTCGATACTGATGTCATTGCTGTTTCGCTATTCCGTGACATAGGGCAGACAAACTTTGGTTTGCATTTAGAAGGGGAAAAGTATAAGATATATATCAATCAATGACCTTTCAAATGCACCAGGCATTAAAAGATAACACGTTCGCTGGAAAAGGAACTGCGTTGGTGACATTAATGGAGTTTGAAGATGTGACTATAGCATTTAGAATGATGATTGACCAGCCAACATCACCATATGGATTTGATGTTTAATGTCATTGAAAACGATACGTGGTTTTGTTGGAAGATAAAAAAAAAAAAGAAACAGATTAGGTTAACAAGGCAAGAAAATATGTGTTTTTGCAGAATTTATTAAGATGTGAGAAACAATATCACAGTCTTTGTTAATGTTGGAAATCAGCTCTCCGATTGTGAATTGCGGCCTACTGAGTATGCTGATTGGGTATTATGTCCTTACCTAAATAAAATACCTTGAAACTGAAATACGAGTGGATGAAGTCTTGGATGCGTATGGTAGTTATAGCAACAAATGGTCAGGATATTCTATCTTATCCACCACGTAATGTATTTCAAGTTCAGCACCAAGTTCACATTTAGAGGCAGACACTAAAATCATGGTGCATGTGTCTGATGCAGTGAAACACGCACTTAAACGAGTCATGATTCGAACAGTCGTTAATGATGATGTTGTCAATACTGTTTCGCTATTCCGTGACATAGGGGTAGACGTTGTGTTTGGGAGGGCAAAAGACTTTGGATTAATATCTATCAATGGCCTTTCAAATGCACTAGGCAATGGGTGATCTGAAACACTTATTGTTATCCATGTCTTTACCTGTTGTGATATGGTTCTCTCTTTGCTTGAAAGGGGGGAAAAGACTATGTGGGAGACATTGATTGCATTTGAAGATGTGACTTTAACAAAAAGAATGATGATTAATCAGACTAAATCACCGGGGTTTTACTGTAAGATCGCACAAACTTAGCAGATGGGTATAACATGGTTAACGAAGCAAGAAAATAACTATTTGCGCAACAGGGACGGCTTTTCGAGGCTATTCCCTCAACTTGGTCTAGTCTTTTCCAGCATGTAAATAATGCAATATACTTAGGCAGGTGTTTAGGGAGACGATCTTGGGATTGGCTCTTATGCTACCCACTCCAGGCGGGGACAAAGAGGATAACTTTTGAAAAACTCTTTTTGAGGCCTCATCATTTTGTCAAAGGCTTATACATTGTGGATGTAAGAAAGGATTCCGCGGTCATTTTTAATGTGGAAAATCGGGTATCCCGTGCACTGCGATGTGTGCATGTCATGGTGACTGTGAATAAACATGTATTCTTGGCCAAATAGTAATAATTTTAAATAATTTTTAGTACTATAGTGATTTTATTTTGTTTTAATCAATCTATCCAAAACTCTACATCGAAGAAATAGATTGAGGACTCATCTTTGAAATTTACGTCATATTTTTAACCGGAAGTGTCAACTTTATATCTAAATATTTACAACATGCTAGAATAAGTGGTTTTGAGGATAACTTTAAGCCAAAAGTTTAATGACCAGCACAAAATAAAATCATTTCTTTACATATTGAAAAAAATGAAAATTTGAATAAAAAATTGATATTTCTCTGTCCGCCATTTTGGATATACCCGGAAGAAAGGGTTTTTAAGACATATGTCTTATGCATTGTATCCATCAGAAACACCAAAGAAAGGTTCATACACAATGTAATGATAGTAGCAATACGTTAAAACACATTTCAGTTACCCTCCCTAAAAAATAAGCTTATTTAAGTACAATGTCAGCCATATTGGATTTTAACCAAAGTGGGGTTCCTGAAGACATCTAATCTATTTAATTTATCCAAAAGTAGTAAAAAACAAAGGTCTGTACCAAATATTATGATAGTAGCATGATAATAACACATTTTTACACGCTAGCCTTCGATATTGGGCTGATTTAAGTATGACGTCCGCCATTTTGGATTTTACCGGAAGTGAGACATTTTTTTCAAATGCCTCCCTATCTGAAATAAAAGAGTAATAGTTGAGGAAGGTCTATGCCAAATTTCATGCTTGTAACAGGATGTGCAAAATTCGTCTGACACAATGTAATGATAGTAGCAATACGTTAAAACACATTTCAGTTACCCTCCCTAAAAAAATAAGCTTATTTAAGTACAATGTCAGCCATATTGGATTTTAACCGAAAGTGGGGTTTCTGAAGACATCTAATCTATTTAATTTATCCAAAAGTAGTAAAAAACAAAGGTCTGTACCAAATATTATGATAGTAGCATGATAATAACACATTTTTACACGCTAGCCTTCGATATTGGGCTGATTTAAGTATGACGTCCGCCATTTTGGATTTTACCGGAAGTGAGACATTTTTTTCAAATGCCTCCCTATCTGAAATAAAAGAGTAATAGTTGAGGAAGGTCTATGCCAAATTTCATGCTTGTAACAGGATGTGCACAATTCGTCTGAAATATGCTTGTAGCCGCCGGACTACATGTAACAAATTCACTTTAAAGCAAATTAAACAATTCTAAAGTGATCTGAAATTTGGTTTTGAATCTTTTTCATGGATCAAAAATCCTTTCAAATAAGTCTCTACCCCCCCCCCCCCCCTTTTTTTTAAAAGTTGCTATTCAGAATTAACACTACATTTTTGTGATGAATCACTCACTGGAATCTGAGTAGTCTGTGAATCTGTTATTTCTGAAAGTAGTATTGCAGAGTGTTTGTTGAGTACAATAATCACTGGAACCTGTGTTGGGAGTTAAAAATTGAGTAGACTTTGTATGGAGTTACGGAATCACTGGAAACTGTGATGGGAGTAAGGACATGAGTAGAGTTTGAGATTCACTGATATCTGTGTAGGATTAAGGACATGAGTTGAGTCTGAGAATGATTGGAATCTGTGATGGGAGTAAGACATGAGTAGAGTCTGATAATCACTGTAATCTGTGTTTGGAGTAAGACATGAGTAGAGTCTGAGAATCACTAGAATCTGTGATGGGAGAAAGGACATGAGATAAGCCTGACAATTATTGGAATCTGTGATGAGAGTAAGGACATGAGTAGTCTGAGAATCACTGGAATCTGTGTTGGGAGTAAGACATGAGTAGAGTCTGGGAATCGCTAGAATCTGTGATGGGAGTAAGACATGAGTAGAGTCTGAGAATCACTGGAATCTGTGATGGGATAAAGGACATGAGTAGTCTGAGAATGATTGGAATCTGTGATGAGAGTAAGGACATGAGTATAGTCTGATAATCAGTTAAATCTGTGTTGGGTGTAAGACATGAGTAGAGTCTTAGAATCACTAGAATCTGTGATGGGAGAAAGGACATGAGCTGAGTCTGAGAATCACTGGAATCTGTGATCGAAGTAAGAACATGAATAGAGTCAGGGAATCACTGGAATCTGTAATGGGAGTAAGACATGAGTAGAGTCTGAGAATCACTAGAATCTGTGATGGGAGAAAGGACAGTCGTTGAGTCTGAGAATAATTGGAATCTATGATGAGAGTAAGGACATGAGTAGTCTGAGAATCACTGAAATCGGTGTTTGGAGTAAGACATGAGTAGAGTCTGAGAATCACTGGAATCTGTGTTGGGTGTAAGACATGAGTAGAGTCTGAGAATCACTGGAATCTGCAATGGGAGTAAGGACATGAGTAGATTTTGGGAATCACTGGAATCTGTGATGGGAGTCCATATTCCCAAATACAATGTAGTGTTCTGCTTCTTCTGCCAGATAATGGCCACATTCAACTAACTGATTATACTGCCATGGTTTAGTGCGCATATAAGACCCCCCCCCCCCCCCCCCCTCCCCCCAAAATTTTGTACATGGCCAAATTATGGGCATCTCAAAGGTCGTCGGGCAACCGTAACTATATAATTGCAACTTTAACTGCCGCTTTATAAATTATTGCGGTTTTGAGATGCCCCTATACGTAATTATTGATAGAATTTCCAATTCCTTTGGCAATAACAGCCAATTCACAGGAGTTTGTTACAATTGCCGGGTTTACTATCCATACGAACCGCTAAAAACATATGGATAGTAAACCCCTGTGTCCAATGTAAACCGGTCAAATAATTATCGACTGCTATAAAATTTTGAATCAATTTTGTTTACAAATACAACGTGCGCAAAATTTGACAGCCAGTGAAACGCATTCTTTTCAAATAAAAAAGTAAGGGTTTTACTTGAGCAACATTCCTAGAGCTTAATGCATAAAAGTACTACGTTGGAAAAGTGAAATTAATGTTTACCTTTTTGATGCAAATACACAACCGGAAATATTCTGTTTCGATTTATTGCGCATGTGTCATTGATGGAAATAGTAAAAAAAGAAACAACCACGAAACAGATGCGATAAACTTGCGGATAGTTTTCTCATTGGCAATCATACCGCATCTTCTTTTTTATATATTGAAAAAAAAAATTCTAGAGATTTTTTAATTTTAAATGCCCTTTCACCGTCAAGCGTAAAACGTCCGTTTTTCGCTACCGTTAGCGTCACATGAGCCTTATTTTTTTTTATCGTCATTCGTCAAATCATTTCATAGCTCAGCCGGTATCGCTAGCGTCAAATGAAGTATAATATTTATCGGTTAACATCATTTTAACCAATATTTTACCGTCATTCGTAAAGTGGGGTACCCCATTTCTACTCTCATACACTATAGTGCTATGCCATGTATATGTATTACTAATGGAAAGCTACTTACCTAGTGCTTTAGCAAATGTGAGCCAATTCAGGATAAGTCTTATAATAATAAATATCGGTATAGTGGCATATACAGATATAATTCATTGTATAAAATGCATATCCATGTTAAATAGTTATCAAAGGTACCAGGATTATAATTTAGTACGCCAGACGCGCGTTTCGTCTACATAAGACTCATCAGTGACGCTCATATCAAAATATTTATAAAGCCAAAAAAGTACAAAGTTGAAGAGCATTGAGGATCCAAAATTCCAAAAAGTTGTGACAAATACGGCTTAGGTAATGCGTGTATAAAACGTTTAAACAAATTATTTCTATTCTAATGTGTAGCATTAATAATTTTCCATCTTCTTAGTTGATATATAAGACATCATCAATCCGTGTGTCAATATCAAAACCAAGATATGAAGATTTGTTTTTTAATGTCGGTAGTACATGTACCCTTAATTTTAAGTTCACTGGGAGCTGATGGCTTTCCGTCTGTCCAACTTATGATTTCGAGTCATAACTTTAATTGATTATCAAATATAATGATAAATAGAGAACCGCTATCGATATTAATTCAAAATTTAATGAAATGTTTTGGACCACTAAATACAGTATAAGTTCGATTTCCATCGTTTGACTATAATCATTCAAGAATTATGGTACGTGATTATTGGCTAAAATATAAGAATTAAATATTTTTTTGAAGATTCATAGAGATCGTCTTTTTACTTTAAATTAATGGAACGTATTTGATTTTGATTTTAAAGTTCCAGAGTTACGGTACTTTCATGATTGTGAAGTGAAAAATATAAAAATCCGTTGTGATGATACTTGAAAGGGGAGAACCTTTTTGATATATATTAATTATTATAATTTATTTTATCCTTTGCTAGTGCAATTGCTGAATTACATATACAGAATATCAGTGCCATTTTTATGTCTGGTGTTCTTGTAAAACAACCGAATATGTATTTATTCACAATAGTATGTTCATTTTGTATGCTGATTTAAAATAACATTGAATTTTGAAATTATTGGGAATTGTATGTAGCGAATATAAACTGGATAGCGTTTCAGAATATTATCTCAACATCTTGTTATGTTAGAATACAGGAGGTGGGGGTATTTCGATGTCTTTATTGCAATGTATCATTTTTATTATTGAAGGATCCTTATAACTTCAAAATAAGAGAAAAGGAATGGAATACCATTAAACATATGTTAAAAAATAAACATATTTTTCTCATCAGATTTTTTAAACTTTTTCCCCGTTTATCGTAACAAAATTGTTTGGTATGGATAAAGGCTCAAAATAGAACTCGTTTTGTTCAAAGCAATCAATGCATGTTTTCGAATGGTCCTGGATCAACAATTTTGCTTCAACAGTTCAAAAAATCTTTGTACAACCATGGAAGTATTATATTGTCAATAGAATACTTCCATGGTACAACTAACAATAAATGTTACAAGGTATACAATACTTGGTATTGGCGCTATGTTTGATATTTGCATTATTACCTGACTACAGTATATTGAACAGTTTTGTGTATATCAATGGACTCCGCATAGACATTACACGCCAGTTGAAATATTTCGTCTTCTGATGTTGATGATAATTTTTTTTCTAATATAAGTTGTATTGAAAAGTTAGAACATGAAGAAGAGACACTCTGATTACACCGGAGAAACTTCATGCCATGAAAGGAATTACACAAAACATTACAAATCATAATTCCAATTCATGGCAGTTGATAAAAAAATCTTAACTTAATTTAAAGAAAAAACAACAACACATAATTTACAGGTATAAAAGAATTTCTGCAAGTCGAACCACCAAAACAAAAAAAATATAACTAAAACATACTGAACAATGTAAATTACTTTTTTTGCTTTATCCTACATATATATATAATAGGTCTTTTGATGTTCTCCCTAATACTAAAAGTCCTACACTGAATCAACATATTTTGCTTTGAGACCAAAACATTGTTGAAAAAATAATTAAACAGAACTTGCGTTTCAGATTAAGAAAGGTTTTGGGAAATGCACAGAATGCACGATTTTGTATAATTTTTTTAATATCTTTTTGGGGTCTTCAGCGACCCCAAACCGTTCGCCGAAATTTTTTATTCGCCTCGGTCCGCTCGGCGAATATGTTTGTTGGCAATTCTTTTAAAAGAGGCTAGTTACAGTCAAACTTTAACTTGTATGTATGCAATTTATAATGCAGTTTAGAATTCAGAAGATTCACTTAATTCCAAAAGATGATGATTAAATGGTACATAATGGCTTGACTATACATGATCATACATGTATTATATATTTTTATATAAAAATTGTGTGTTTTTCAAATTTTATAAATAATCAGTCCCATGTTTTAATGAGAACGAAAAATCATGCTTCAACAGTGCAGAAAATAAATAACCTGTCCTTTTAGTCCACAAAAATTAATAACCGATCAATAACAAATCCTCCTGTATTTACATTTAAATAAGGAGATTATTATTTCTAGATTAGAGGGGATGGACAGGGGTAAATGAGGGTTGGGGTGACAATTTAAAATATGCTTGGGATGTAAGAGGATCGAAGAAGAATTTATTGGGGGGGGGGGGGGGGGGGCTAGGGAAGTGCAAATACCTAGATACGGGCACTAGACGTTCTGTCAATAATAGGCTATTGACAGAATGTTAAGTGCATGTGATCTAGATGACATCTTTCAATCTTTAGATGGATGTAATTGTTTATTTCCTTGAATTGTGAATATATGAACGTATGACAGGAAACACAATTTTCTTTCAATAATTATATCTATTTATAAGTAGTCTAGACAATTCAATTAGTAAGAAAGGCATATAGCTTCATCAGCGTCTTCCAAACAAAAAGTAAGTATTATTATATCTTAGAAATTAAACAAGTTATTACCCAATTGAAAACTTGTCATTCGGCAGTCCGGAATTATAAGAAATTTTAGATGGAGTTATGAAAAAATTGGTAAATCAGTTGTTCAGTAGCTTAATCTTATTTTCAAATCGGGAAAATATCCAATCACATTAAAAAATCTTTCCTGACAGCTCTTATCAGGAGATCAAATGTAAAAATTGGTTCTCATCTTCTACCTCGCCAGAATAGCACCGAATACACATTTTATTCTGCATGATGATACCTTGGTTTCTTTCTAATTCTATTTAAAGTCTATGAGCTGATATTCTGAATCTGGTGAAATTCTCCTCTGCCTAAAATCTTTTACATTTCAAATCCAAAGTTTTGTTTAAACTGGAAGTATGAACACGCTTTGCCATCAGATTTCTCTGTAGGTTTAAACTGGAAGTATGAACACGGCTTTGCCATCAGATTTCTCTGTAGGTTTAAACTGGAAGTATGAACACGTAAAAATATAGTATATATACCAATACACATAATTAACAGCGACTGGTGATGTTTCATAGCCTGACCGGTTTCGGTCCAAAAAGGACCTTCATCAGAGGCAGAAGGCAGAATGGTGGATTAATGTTTGCACCCTGTTTATATAGATATGGTAACCGGCGGTTGAGTTAACCGGCGGTTGAGATTTAACCGGCGGTTCAGAGTTAACCGGCGGGTCAAAGTTATCCAGTGGATAAATATGTATCTGGTTGATGTCTAAACAGGTTAAATTATCCTTTCAGTGAAAAATCCTCGTGGGGTTTCCATGGTTACAGTTATCTATATTTAACTAATGTACACGTTACAGTAAACTTTTTGACATGTTACAGTAAACATTTATTTTGACATTATACGGTAATGTGACCTAATGATATAACCATACTTGGGCTTTAGCATTGGGTAAAGGGTGTTTTAATAATTTAAGAAGTACATGGTAATCATTTAGTCTTGATCTTTGGCTTATGATACACCTAAATATCAAGTCTTGAAATTGTACTTCCTAGTGGTCATGCAGTCTTGATCTCAGGCTTATGATACACCTGAATATCAAGTCTTGAAATAGTAATTCATGGTTGTCATGCAGTCTTGATCTTTGGCTTATGATACACCTAAATATCAAGTCTGCCTCTGATGAAGGTCCTTTTTGGACCGAAACCGGTCAGGCTATGAAACATCACCAGGCGCTGTTAATTATGTGTATTGGTATATATACTATATTTTTATGCTTTCACATTTCTCTCACTGATACACATAGTTAATATGGCTTCTACTAACGAAAGCTCCATTTGGAGTTAATGTGTTTAGAGACTTCTTATGGAAGTATGAACACGCTTTGCCATCAGATTTCTCTGTAGGTTTAAACTGGAAGTATGAACACGCTTTGCCATCAGATTTTTCTGTAGGTTTAAACTGGAAGTATGAACACGCTTTGCCATCAGATTTCTCTGTAGGTTTAAACTGGAAGTATGAACACGCTTTGCCATCAGATTTCTCTGTAGGTTTAAACTGGAAGTATGAACACGCTTTGCCATCAGATTTCTCTGTAGGTTTAAACTGGAAGTATGAACACGCTTTGCCATCAGATTTCTCTGTAGGTTTAAACTGGAAGTATGAACACGGTTTGCCATCAGATTTCTCTGTAGGTTTAAACTGGAAGTATGAACACGCTTTGCCATCAGATTTCTCTGTAGGTTTAAACTGGAAGTATGAACACGCTTTGCCATCAGATTTCTCTGTAGTGTTTTTTATTTTCTAAATTCTTTTCGTTCAAACGAACATAAATTAATTATATACTAGTACTAGACTATGTGCTTTCTGTATACCGTATGCCCAAACTGTTTCTTGTACCTCTTTCATATAGAAATAATTAAAACACTAGTTTTATATCTTGTCACGCACGATGACCATTCTCTTTATATAATCAAACAATTTTTGTATATACAATTCAACATTGCAATACATCAAACGATAGTATATATATATATATATGATTGTAAATTAAAGTCCACACATAAACAGAACAAGTCCTCTGCTGAAATAAATGAAAACTGCACTAAATAGTCTACAAAAGACAAGCATGTTACAAAAAGTTTTCGCCCTTATCGGTAATTTCAAATCGAGTCCAACGTATTTTAATATACTTTTTATTGCAGGAGCGTTGTGGGGTTCTCTCCGAAATATGATTTTTGAAACTTCATTTGGTATCTTCTGGCTATTCACCGATAAATCCTAAGTTTTGCTTAACTTTCTCTTCTTTTTCAGGTAAAATAATGAAACTTACTGCATTCCTTGTAGTTCTGGGTATTTTGTATGGAATAAGTGAATCAGCTTTAGTGTTACCATGCGATTTTTATGTTCAATGTAACTGTACAAGGAACAACCGCTTACTTATTACTAATTGTTCAAATTTAGAACTAGCAGAGCTTCCAAAATTTCCATCAAACGTGAATGTTCTTGATCTAAGTTATAACCTATTTGGAATATTGATCGCTAAAAACTTTGAACATCTACATCATCTTATACAACTGAATCTAAGTAACAATAACATATTTCTTCTTCACCAAGATGCCTTTTACGGACTAACTAAATTACAAAGGCTTCATCTTAACGACAATGAAATGTCCTATAACTTGAAAACCTTTCCAAGACTCGTTTTCAAACCTTTGAAATCATTAACACATTTGAATATCGCAAATAATATAGGAGCAAACAAGTTTCCAGGTGAAGTAATTTCATACCTAACGAATTTGAAAGATCTCGTAATAGATGCTAGAATAACGGAACCGAATGAAACAGCATTTGGAAAAGGATTCTTACCATTAACCCATCTTCAAAAGCTTACTATTCGTTACTGCAACATGCACTTCAGTAACTATACTTTTCAAAATTTGTTATATCTAAAATCAATCAACCTTTTTCACTGTACGATACAGTCGTATGAGTATGGTACATTATGCGGAAGACATCTCAAGTTTCTAAATTTGAATAGGATTCAGGAGCATGAAAATTATATAAATGCCATCATGGATGATATTAAAAATACTACAGTGGACGTTTTAATAATGAATCGTTTTTTTCGTCGTCAGTTTAATTCCTTAGGGTATATACTTGAAGCACTGAATAAGACTGCCATTCAAAAGCTGTATATAAACGGGAATGGCATTTTTTATACCGGAAATTTTATTACTCTTCCTAAATCTTTGTTGCATTTAGATCTATCTAAAAATGAATTGTGTGATTTAGAATTTGTAATGCCAAATTTAATTTTCTTGAATTTAAATGAAAATCGTTTAGGTAGTTCTTTGCAATGGCACAGATACAGTCACTCCAATATAACAAGACTAAAAGTCATTTACCTGTCAAATAATGGAATTGACAGACTGATAGTATCAATTTTTCATGGACATCCTCAGTTAGAAGTTATTAATCTGAGCAGAAATACATTGGCTGACATCACCTTTGACCTTGTTCAGTTACAAAATTTGAAAATGCTCGACCTTTCAAGTAATAGAATAAGTAGTTTAAGTCCAATGTCAATAAATGGTATCAATGAAATATTTAAGAAATCTGATTTAAAAATTAACTTGTCCAAAAATGTGTTGCAATGTAGCTGTGAAACTTATCAATTTCTTAAATGGATGGCAGAAAATAGTAATCACTTTATGCCGAGCAATGATTATAAGTGCAGGTTCTCAAATGGTTCTATCTTAGAAATTCAGGAGTTTAAACATACATTTTTACAGATAGCGAGAGAATGCGAATCCCATACAGTGCTAATAATTTGTATTTCGATTGCCATTTTTGCAATGCTGACAGTGACTATCATGGGATTAGTATATCGTTACCGTTGGAGTATCCGTTACTTGTACTACATGACAAAAAGCAAATATAAACAAAACAAACCTGTTGATAACTGTTATCAACATAAGTATGATGCGTTTATCTCATATGCAGACAGTGAACTAGATTTTGTTCTGAAAGATTGCATTGAAAACTTTGAACAACACGGACACAAAACATTGTGCATACACCAGCGTGATTTTATACCCGGCGAAGAAATAGCAAATAACATTACAAATGCAATTCATGAAAGTAGGAAAACTATCTGTATTATAACTAGATCTTTTCTGGATTCATATTATTGTATGTTCGAATACAATATGGCCAGAATGGAAAGTATTTATTCTAGAAACGGACAAAATATTCTATTTTTAGTATTCTATGAACAGATACGTCCAAAGGAGCTTCCATTGATTATGTTAGAAGTTGTACAGCAACATTCCTATATAGAATATCCACATGATGAACAAGGAAATGTAGTTTTCTGGGCCAAATTACTTGAAGCTATTAGTTAACTGCAGACCACAGGCACTTGATGATGGAACTAACACAGCTTCAACCCATCACGCCATATCCAATCGATACACGAGAAAATACTGTCTGTTTTGGAAAGGCTGAAAGCTGGGTTTCAATGATGGTGTGTTTTGTTTTTTGTGTACACACCGAAAAACAACAAACGATACGTTAACGCCTACGGCGCTATATTCATGTTGATAACTATTTTTTACATTGTACAATGTCTTGTTTCCCAAGACTGTTGAAGACTTCTTAACACTTAATCCATTGCATATGTACTTTTTGATATTTTGTTTTAGATGCATGATTTTTTAATTTCATTTAGTTGTTATTGGCTAGTTACTATCTATCCGTAACTACAATCATTCTCAGATCGGTACTTTTGATACTTATCTTTATGCTTTGTATCAGTAATGAGATCAACTCGATCCGGTCTTCGTTTTTTTGTGAAATGTAATTCTGCAACGTATCGAGTGGATGAGTTCAGCCCTTGTAACTGTTTATATAGTTTTTTCTTATGTTGTATTGCCGTTAGTTTTCTCGTTAGGATTGTTTTGCAGTTGTCATATCAGGTTTTTTTTTTATAGCTGACTATGTGGTATTCTTTTAATCGTTGTCGAAGGCCATAATGGGTGACCTCAGTAGTTGTTAAAAATTTCTGTGTCAGTTGACTCTTGTGGGGAGTAGTCTCATGCATTTGCAATCATTCCCCATCTTCTTATCTTTATATCAGGTTATTTGTGTGTTGTGCTGTTTCATCACTGTCCAAGACCAGCAGAAATTTTGGGGCCAAACAAGCATGTTTATTCCAGTTACATTATGTATGTGTCTGCCCACAAGTCTAACTATTATTCAGTGGTTGTCGATTTACCCCTTAAAATTCAATTAAAGATCGACATGTCTAACATGTATTTAAAATTTTACTAAACATGTGACAAGACTCATCTACTCAGATAACTTGACCTTGATCTGACAAAATATCAATAGACTCAAAATCAAAGCAAATGGTTACGATTATCAACCTTTACCAGTCAAATCACCCGTTCAGTAATATAAATTTATTATGTTTGTGTCAAATCGTTATGAAAGGTACCAGGATTATAATTTAGTACACCAGACGTGCGTTTCGTCTTCATAAGACTCATCAGTGAAGCTCAAACAAGTACAAAGTTGAAAAGCATTGAGGACCCAAAATTCCAAAAAAATGTTGTACCAAATACGACTAAGGTAATCTTTTCCCGGGATAAGAAAATCCTTAGTTTTTTTTCGAAAAATTCTAAGTTTTGTAACAGGAAATTTATAAGAATAACCATATAATTGATATTCATGTCAACACCTAATTGCTGACTACTGGACTGGTGATACCCGCGGGGACGAAACGTCCACCAGCAGTGGCATCGATCCAGTGGTGTAAATAGTTACCAAAGGTACCAGGATTATAATTTAGTACGCCAGACGCGAAATCATCTTCTAGAAATGATTCCTTAGTTACCGTTGTTAACCTCGTTGTAGCTGGTCTAGCTGGTGCAGCTACACACATTATAGATTTTAATTTTTTGTTTACACACATATATATATATATAGTACTAAAACACTGCACAGAGTTTCCCGCTAGTTTTGGTACAATTTTTCTGTTCACATAAAATCCAGGTTACAGCCAATTCATATGAAAATCTGTATTATAAAAATGTACATAACATGAAAAGCAAATATATTTATCAAAATCTATATGATGTTTAAAAACAGTATTTCTTGGCGAACGCAAAATTCAACTTAGGTCAAGTATATGTTGTTAAAATAAGACTTAGAAATAATCCACAAGTAAAATGGAATTAAGGATTCAAGTGGGGATGTAATAATATAGGATTAAAGTATCAAACATAAACAACATTAAGAACTTCTACCTCTCGGCCAATCATATCAACGTATTATCGTTTATGCAAATCACATAAAAATTATATTCATATAATTTTTATATGTTTTGCATATTAGGGAAAACGTTGATATGATTGGTCGAGAGCACTTCCGGGAGTTGATCGTGATGTTGTTTATTTTTCGATAGACGACGTGAGTTTTTGCAGTTGTTTTTTTAATCAGATATCAAATTTCATGGAGTACATACATATTTAGTACTTCTGCGATAACCAATAAATATTAAATATAATATAGTTAATTGCAATTAATAAGTACTGCAATGTGCATTGTGTTTAAATGTAATATCAGTATTTAGTTCTATTATAATCTTAAATCAATCCTAATTCTATCTTATTTTTGAGATATTGTTTTTCAAATGTGACGTCATTTTTGTGCTCTTTCAGAAATTCAAATGTGACGTTATTTTTGTGCCTTTTCACCACTTCGTATGTGACGTTTATTATGACTTTTAGCGTTGAGGCCTGGACTAAGTCGGGTGTGTCTATTTTCTGTATTTTTTGGTCTTTGTATTATGTATTCGGGTTTTGTTTTCTGTAATTAGTTAAGACTTCAGTTTTATCATGTATCATCTTTTATATTCATTTGATAAAATTTACTGTTTGCAATAGCATAAATTGTTCTAAATAATAAGAATGTTCTTATCACAAGCAGAAAACCGTTGCCGTATTTGGCACAACCTTTTTCAAAAGAGGGACGAAAGATACCAAAGGGACAGTCAAACTCATAAATCTAAAACAAACTGACAACGCCATGGCTAAAAATGAAAAAGACAAACAAACAACAGCACACACGACACAACATAGAAAACTAAAGAATAAACAACACGAACCCCAACAAAAAAACTAGGGGTGATCTCAGGTGCTCCGGAAGGGTATTTTGGTTCTCAGTGCTGTACAATTTTGTACTTTGTTTTACTTTAGAACTTTTATATTTAGACGTCACTGGTAAGTCTTGTGTGGACGAGGCGCGTTTTTGGCCAATCTAATTAAAAACCGATCTCTCATCGCTCCTGTTTCTGATATGTCGCGTGGGAGATCTAACGAAACCCGCTTTGAGGTCACATGTGAGTGACCTCGTAGGTGTGTCTTTTTCGACCAATGAAATTGAGTCTTCCACGATCTTGGAAGTTTAACGTAAGGCAAAGGGATGTAACTCATTTTATTTACGACGAAATCGTCAGTCAAAATAATTCATAAACTTTTTTGATTGGCTTATTAATAGGTCGTCAACTCATTTGCATATCTTTATAAATTCATAACTTTTAGTTCACTCACATGTGACCTCAAAGCCGGTTTCGTTAGATCTCCCACGCGACATATCAGAAACAGGAGCGATGAGAGATCGGTTTTTAATTAGATTGGTTTTTGGCGTATTGAGTTTTAAACCTGATGCCTTTTGTTATCTATTATTCGTGTGTTTCTTTGCCTAATACGTTCTCCTATTTATTTGTATTGTAGTCCTGTATTATTATGTTGTCATTTTAATGTTATACTTAACATTGCCATTAAAGTGCGAGGTTTGGCATGCCACAAAACCAGGTTCAACCCACCATTTTTTTCTTTAAAAATGTCCTGTACCAAGTCAGGAAAATGGCCATTTTTATACCATAGTTCGTTTCTGTGTGTGTTACATTTGTACGTTGTGTTTCCGTTGTGTCGTTTGTTTTCTCTTATATTTTAGTGTGTTTTCACAGTACTATAAGACGTGTTACGGTACTTTTCTATCCCAAATTCATGTATTTGGTTTTGATGTTATATTTGTTATTCTCATCGGATTTTGTCTAATGCTTAGTCTGTTTCTGTGTGTGTTACATTTTAATGTTGAGTCTTTGTTCTCCTCTTATATTTAATGTGTTTCCCTCAGTTTTGGTTTGTTACCCCGATTTTGTTTTTTGTCCATAGATTTACGAGTTTTGAACAGCGGTATACTACTGTTGCCTTTATATTCATGCGTCAGGCCATTTCAATGACATAACTATACTATTTTTCGTTTTATAGAGGTTTGAAAAAAATCCTTGTCTTCAATTTAAAGAATTATAAGGATTAAACGCCTTTTTAACGGAATTTATTGATGTATAAACTGGACCAAGTCACTCACAAACATATTTTGTTTGTTGTTTATGAGTGAATTTGTCGAGTTTATACACCAAGAAATTCCGTTAAAAAGGCGTTAAATCCTATAAAAATTTATAACGACACAAATAACAAAATTGC
This sequence comes from Mytilus edulis, assembly GCF_963676685.1. NCBI lineage: Eukaryota > Metazoa > Mollusca > Bivalvia > Mytilida > Mytilidae > Mytilus > Mytilus edulis. Next base: position 74,960,148 of record NC_092347.1, read on the forward strand.
ATCTATAGAGGTCAGCATAGTTTTTTTTTATTACTGTTTTCATTAAAAAGACAAGTGTCTTAAAATAGGCAAGGCTTCCATTCAGTCCCCCAATTTATTTGCTTATTCTGTCATTAAGACGGGTTTACATTAAAGTATTTCACAATATATCGTATATTTGCTGATCAGTTTTGATGTTTATAAGTCTCTACTGAAAGAACAGTTTCGAGATAATGGGCCCAAAAATAGGATAAGTTCCAGAGTGTCATTTAAAAGCAATAAATCCTTTGTTGAGTCATCAAATGAACACGGTCATTATTGCCATTTTAGTAGGACTTGCGTTACTTTTTTCCCTTCCGTTTTCGAGTAAATAGGCAAAAACGCGAAAATAAGTAAAGCAAATGATACAGTAAGGGCAATAATTCTTTTAGAAAGATTTCCAATGGTTTCAGTTATATTGACTTTTTGTAGATTTTCAGTGATTGAACAAACATTGTAAAAATCCTAATCCGTACCAATTTTTTAAGCTATCTGTATCTCAAATACCATAAACAGATAGACCAACTTAATTATGTGTGGTGTAAAGAATGATTTTAATGTTTAAATGACAGTCTGTTGGATTTCATCTGACCGTGACCTCTTTTTCATGGTTCTTTGGTCATAGTTAAGATTATTATAGGAGCAAAAATAAAGTTTGAATGGCATGCATGATAGAGTCGGGAGTAGGGTGTCTCCATCAAATTGAGGTTTTATACCGTTGAAGGCCAGAAACTTAAAAGGGCAAGAACAGGTTATCTGTATGATAACTCAGCTAGAAGTTGATTCAAACTTTGATAGCTTAAATCATATTTCATAATACGAGCAATATCCATATCCCTCTTTATTTTAGGAGACTTCGGTCAAGGTCACAAACACTGCTGCTAAAATAGACAAATTATTGCAGGAAAGGGTTTATGAATACTAGTATCTACTCTAACGTAACGATAAAACTCAAATGTTTACGAATAATGATGGTCTATTGGTATAAGATCCCCTTTTTTTTTTTTATGGAGAATCAACAGTTGAAAGGTCTATTTATATTGGTTATAGAAATTATATAAAAAAAAAGAAGAAAAAAGATTTGTACAGGAAATGAGGCTCCCGCAGGGTCAAAAACGACCTGCGACCTCCGGGCTTTTTAGAGGGGACTTCCAACCTGGGAGCCTTCTAAAAACGACCTGCGACCTGTAAAATTTGGAAAAAACGACCTCCGACTTCACTCACACTAAAAACGACCTTGCCATTTTTGGCGCGATGTTTTCATTTGTGATCCTTTGTCGCCACTTCGGTTATCTGACAGATCGGCAAAACGGCGCGCGGTTACTGGTTCTCTGTCTCAGTCTATTTCCCCCTTCCCCCCATGACTACGTTCTTCCCACTAGTAGAACTAGATCGGGATGAACAATCGGCTGACGTCATCGGACCGATCTGATAAAATAAAATGCCCAAATCATATGTCTGTTATTAAACATAAACTGCTGACTGTTGGTCCCACCAACCATGGTCAGCCATACTGTTTTTCCGGCCATCTCAGTCATACTTTTGTCTAGTGTATTATACCCCACTACACGCAGTAGAGAAGTTTTACATGGCATGATGGTTGGATATCCGTCCGTACTTCCATCTGTCGTACCGTCCCATGGTGGTATCCAGATGAAAACTTGAGAACGGATCAAATATTTATTTCGTTTGTTCTCAATTGTTTAAGTCTTTTAGTTTAGTTTAGTCCTACTAGACCACGATCGCTCTACGCTCACTGCGATCTGAAATAAATTCAGATCGTGGTGAGGTCGTGGTATGATCGGCATGAAAATGTAAATTTTCATTGCTTTCACGATGCTTCTACGTCCTCATTTATACGCTTCTACAACGATCCCGCTACGATTAGACCACGTTCTCACCGCGCTTATTCTGTGATCTCTACGCTTATCAAGATCTTTCTACGCTCATCGCGTTCTCACTACGACCATACCACGAGTTATCCGATTGCAACATGATATTACCACGCCTTTACTGTGATTATTGTACGTTCTTATCACGCCTTTACTGCGATTATTGTACGTTCTTACCACGCTTTTACTGCGATTATTGTACGTTCATACCGCGATCTTACTAAGTTATCTGTAATAACGTCACCATCGTGTTCCATATCTTCACCATTACATTCCTTCTATTTCTGATTAATACATGTACATAATTATCGACTCCTAGGAGTCGATATTAAGAATTGAACGATGGACAGTCAGTGCGTGAATTTTTCTTGCTACCTGATTGGAAGATATTACGAGACGTGAATAATCAAAGTTTATTGATTGGTTAGGACAATCCAAACCTAGTAAATGTCCTTCAATCCCGTAGAGTATCGGATTTGTCCTCTCTATTTTAGCAATTATATTTTGCCTGGTCACTTTTATCTATAAATAGTCTAATCTTCTGGAGTTTCGTAAACAACAACGTTAAACGATATATACTACTTCATAACGTGTGACCTCACGTGTGTGGTAAAATTTGTTGATTGATCCACGTGGCTATTCTAGTAAATGAATAAATCTACAAAGCCAGAGCACTTTCCATTTTCATCAGCTAAGAGTCGACTTAGCCCTTTTTGAAAGGCTAATGCTTGTAGATTTCTTGGAAACAATACAGTCATGCCACCAAAATGTTAGAGAACACGTGGGCGTAGTGGTAGAGTGATGTAGAGGCAGAGGAAGCTCTGATAGTAACGAATCTTGATCAAGCAGAGATCTCGGACCGACCAATCCAACCTAAATTTCAACCTTTTGCTGGTCCATGAAGCTCAAATGACGATATTTTAGTGAACGATAGCAAAGATTACACAGATGTGTCAATAGATATAGGAACACTCTCCATCCAAGTAACAATTTATAAAAGTAAACCATTATGGGCCAAGGTACGTGCGACCTTCAACCCGGAGCCTTGGCTCACACCGAAAGGCTATAAAGGGCCCAAAAAATAACTAGTGTTAAACCATTCAAACGGGAAAACCAACGGTATAATCTATATATGGTTGATCCATTAGAAAAAAAGGGACAAGAACTACATACAGACAAACGAAACCTGAAGATATATAATATGATTATGTGCAAATGACAATGAGAATGATGGTCGTAGTATGAAAGTAGTCAGGGCGTAAGGAGAGCGTGACGAGGACGACAAGGGCGTGCAAGAATCGTACGTTAGTGCGGTCTCACTACGCTTCTTCTACGACCTGATGTCGACACGACCACACCACGATTGTTTTGAACATGTTCAAAGTTGGTCACCCTCATCACGATCTTGAAGACCTCACCATGACCGTGATACGACCTTACTGCGATGTACACGATCGTACTACGATCATCAAAATTTGCATTTTTTTCACAGATCGTAGTGCGATTGTGGCCTAGTGGGACTGCAGTATTAGCACTATAAAGTACAAGTAAAGTTCGATTTTCATCTTAAATCAACATGCAATTTTCAAATAATCAATTTTGAACTATTCGTGACCCTTTTTGTATCTATAGTCGATTAGAAGTCTTCGTTTCTTTGTTTCTGAAATAAGCTGTGATAAGCTATCAAATTGTCAAGTTATGATCATTTTTGGAACATTTTTGTTTCTTAAAAAAGATTTAAGTTGGTCTGGGTTATTGCTTCAAGTATACTATGGGCGATGATCATCACTAGCGCATAGCGTCTCTGTGTGTGCTCCAAAGAAACAAATGTATCCAAGTTAAGTTGATGATCAGTTTCATGTTTTATGTCCAGACAACATTGTTGCGGTAAATATAGTTTTTCGGTTTTCCTAAAAAGTTGTAAGTCGAATCTTCATGAATATTGAACCGTACTTTGTATTTATCATGATATGGACTAACATTTGTGTAAAAATTGGGGAGTCCCATCGAAAATGGACATTAGCGCCGAGCAGGACACACCTGTCTTCAATTCATTTCCTTGTTGCCATCAGTAGGTAAATCCAGCTCTACATCCCCGGTGATTTTATAAAAGTTCTGGGAACTTGCTCAATTGGATTAGTGAAATACTGAATATTTGGTTGAAGCTTCTGTTCTGAAAAATCGAAAAGTTCAATTCCTGTTTTTGGTCTCAATATGGAAAAAACGGATATGAGTTAATAGCACGAAGACATCACATATTAATCATTAAATGCCACACAAAAAATAAATCTAGAGCTGACAACACGAACTTGAATAGTCTAGAGCAGGAACTTCCCACTTACAGACGGCCATCTCACGAAACAAGAACAACCCAACCCAAGGGCACATCAATGACTTAAATGGACCCTTTAAATATAAAAACGACTTCCGACCTTTATGTTTAAAAAAACGACCTGCGATCTGTACATTTCCCTTAAAAACGACCTCGCGACCTTGCGACGAATTTAAAAGCGACCTTGCGACCTGAGGGGGATACCCTGTGGGAGCCTCGGAAATATGTGGAATATTATTACAATATTGATCATTACTGGCAATCGGAATTATCATTGACATGAACATTAATTCTCAACTGGAATTGGATTTAACTTTGGTAAAATTATAAAAAACTAACGGAAGATGCTATGCGCTCCATGTTTTATTTTAATATGCGAAAATTCATTCCCTTTGAACATGTAAATTATGTCTAACTTGGCAACCTAGAGTTGTAACTCATTGCATTATACAATTGTATAAACATGAAGAAGGAAAACTGATTGCACATTATCAAAATTATAGTTATAAATATAAGTTCAGTCAATGTGGCCTAATATACATCATGTACTTACACTTCTAAATTCTACTGACGAGGAGAAAAGGTTACCCGATGCCACCAAAAGCTGAATGCTAGTTCAGTCTAGGTGGCCGAGTGGTCTAGAGCGCTGAACAAAGTACGGTGTTGCCTCGATATCCCAATTGCATGAGTTCGGGAAGTTACAAAAATTTGCTGACGCAAATCTGCAGATTGAACATTGTTGTGCAGATTGATATTTAGAGTAATGATATATATTTGGGATCATCTTGTTTGTCGTAATTTAGTGGAGTTATCACGCAAAGCAGGTGGTATTTTTGTCATTAAAACTTAATCTAATATTTCTACCTCGAGCATCACGGAAGAGAAATTTATTGTCGAAATGCGCATCCGGTGAAATTAAAATTGGTACCAATCATGTTATAAGTAGAAAGGTTTGATAACAAATCCAATCATCAGATTGTTGCAGTCTGAAACCAGTTTAATGAATATAGGATTTTATATAACTTTTTAAATCGAAATAAATTCATTTAACAGTGATAACTATAATGACGTTTTATTTTTTTGAGTGTTCCTTATAAAGGTGAATACAAATAGCTTCGGATAGACGTAACTATATTCATTGGTTTTTTTTTGTTCATTTACCAGCACTTGGTGGCGGGTCGATACCATTGATGATGGACTGTTATAGTTCCCGAGGGTATCATCTCAGTAGTCAGTTCTTCGGTACTGATTTTTTATTAACTTTTTCAAAGCAGTTTTTATTGATGAATTAGAAATTATTAAAAAAAAAAGTGTTTGAATTTGAGCATTTGTAAATCCAGAAAATGCTTCGGACGAACAAAAATGATAAAGCGTTTGCATCTACTGTCCTGTACCAAGTCCGGAAAATGGCCATTGTTATATTATAGTTCGTTTCTGTGTGTATTACATTTTAATTTTGTGTTTCTGTTGTGTCGTAGTTCTCGATCCTCTTATATTTGATGTGTTTCCTTCAGTTCTAGTTTGTAACCCAGATTTGGTTTTTTTTTCTCAATCGATTTATGAATTTCGAACAACGGTATACTACTGTTGCCTTTATTTTTTTTATTTTTTTTTTAAATTTCAATGATATCATACAATTTCATTTGAAATACACTTTTCTTCATTAAAATGCCCAAACATGTATACGACTATGGTAATTGTGAAAGGATATGTTTATAGAAATTGAGTTCGATATTCGAAATACTACAGCCGAGGCCTGTCATTGTATTGTAACGTCCTTCTGTGACCTACGTTGTAAAGAAACATTTAATTTTTTTTAATTTTATGAAACAATCATTATATATCAAAAGCATATGTTTGTAAAAATAATACGGTCAACACATCAAATATTATAATAAAAAAAGTCAAATTACAAGGATGATATCTGAATGAATCTTTCAAACTTTGGACACATGTAATTGTTTTTAAATTATTGAATATTTCCTTGATTTTTATATCTATCCAACTTATAACAGGGAACAATTGACTTTCAATAAGTATAAATATCTAGTTACTAGAACACACCCGAGACATTGCCTGTCTGTAAATGAAATAAAGTATATATATGCCTTATTACAATGCTCCAATTTTATTATGCGTTTATAGTCATCTGAAAAAGTCATGCTGAATAATTTTCTGTCTGAACCTGTTCTGAATTTTCTTAATTTAACAGGAAAATTCAGGTGTCAATGATCGTAATGTTTCCTTGTAATGATGAAGTTCATATGTTATTTTGCCCGTGTCAATAGCAAATCTCAAATACACCGTTTGTGATGCGCCTGATATGGATGGAACACAGGGGTTTGTTACAATTGCCGGGTTTACTATCCATACGAACCTCTAAAAAGTGTTTTTATAGAGAGGTTCGTATGAATAGTAAACCCGGCAATTGTAACAAACCCCTGTGGGTGGAACCGGTACAGGGAAAACGGTACTATTTATTCTGCAATAGGAGACAATACTAACAATTCTTAAATTTGCCACTTTTTATAATAAAAACCTGGATAAAACAGTTATGTGTTAGTACTTTATTATTCTATTTTTAAAAAGTTGAAGCCAAATAGTATCATGATCAATTTCCAACGGAGCTTGTTTATGTTATCCATGCCCACCGTCATTTTACACCAAATTAATGAAATTTTGGAAACCTTTTCGAATAATTCTCTAGAAAATATTTCAATAGGTTTTAAAATTTATATTGTAAATTTACACACTGCAGTTATTCATAGACAATTCAAAAATATATTGTACCTTTACATCCAATCACAGCGCTCCTAATTTGACTTCCTTCACCTGCCTAGGGTACACAAAAGGCCAACATAATGCTAGGAAAATGTAATGGTACCGTTTTCCCTTCAGATTAGGTAAGATATGTAACAGGTGACATATACTATTGGTATCGGATTCGGATTCGACTAGGCCTTGTAAGTTATTGGTAATATTAATGATATGGAAAACAAAAGGGCCTGCAATGGTGCAACTTTTAATCAACAGCGTTGTCCTATATTAGTGATTGATTTGTCGTTTTTCCGTCATGACGGGCAAACAAATTGAACCTTGTTGTATTAGTATTATAGATATGTAAGCAGTCTAGACTATTCAATATATAAAGATTTCCTGTAAAATGGCTTAAGCTATCAGGAAAGATTTTTACAATGTGTTTGGATACTTACCTGTGTTATATTATTCCAAATTCAGGAAATCGAAATGATCACAGCAATCTTTTTTTCAAATTTCAATAACTTGTCTTCCAGACATAATTAATACAATTTTAAGTACAGGCTAAAAAAGGAAGAGATGGGCATCTAAGAAAACATCAAATGTCTATGGTCATAATTGCCGTTTTAGTATATCTTGCATTACTGTTTTTTCCCTTCCGTTTACGAGATCATAAAAAACCCAACCCTAAAATAAGTAAAGCTAATGATAATGTAAGGGCAAGAAAATGTCTAAATAAAATCATTCAAACTTTGGACACATGTAAGTGTTTTATTTAATAGTTCCTTGAAATGTATATATATTCAACTTATGACAGGAAATAATTGTTTTTCAATACTCATAACTATCTTTATAAGCATTCGATACTATTCAATTACAAAGAAAGACATATATAGCTCCATAGGTGTTTTACAAACAAAAAGTAAGTATTATTATATCGTAGAAATCAAGGATTTGTATAGACTTACTATACGAATCCTTGTAGAAATTAAACAAGTTGTTTCCCAACTGAAAACAGGTAATTTGAAGAGACGAAACAGAATTTAAATGGATTTAAAAATGCATTTTTTCGGGCTTGGTAAATAATTCATTAAGTAGTGTAACGGCCGTAACCTTATTTTGAAAACGGGTAAATATCCAAACACATTGAAAACATCTTTCCTAATAGCTAATTGTAAATCAAGAAATCAAAATTATCACATCAATCTTTTTCAATTTTGGATTAATTTTCTTCCAGAAATATTTAATACAATTTTTAATAACAGGTTGAAAAAATAAGAAATTGGCAATTTTAAGTAAAAATCGGTTCAAATTTAGAGAAAGCTATCGAACATCAGATACCATATTTGCTTAAAAACTTTAATTATTAAACTCATACAAAAAGAAAATCAAAGTACTACAGTACTGAACATCGGATGACCACAAGTTCTTATGGATGATCAAAAGCACTTGGGCTCAGAAAAAAAATCTCATATCTCTTTACCTGTAACTGAGTTTAATGTACAGAGATATATTTATTTCTGCGACAAGTTTGTGTGTGGATGATGAATAAATGACAGGAATTCAACTTCACCGTAATAACTATTAAATTGTAGTGATACAAATCAGTATACACTGATTACACTGATTTGTTGTTATATATCATATTAAAATGATAGTCACATGTATATATGATTTCCATTCATTTGTATATATATCATTCTATTCTACTATTCTAATTATAGTGCAATGCAAGTGCATGGTGGACATTTTTCTGTAAACATTCGATTTTTCTTGATTGGATACGAGTAGACATTCATATTTTCCTGCAAAAACAATAACAGAGTTACCGGTCCTTGCCGGTACTGTCACATAACGTTATTTGAGATATTCTTCCGCATGCCTTAACACAATTTTTCGGTACGTGTGCATTGATATTATCAAGGATTTTTTACTTATCTATCTATCTATATATAGATATATATATATATATATCCAGAGACATATATATGTCTCTGATATATCTAACTACGAAACATTTTCATATTATTAGTTTATGTTGTTAACAAAAATATTTTTATCAGTATTCATTGAAGAGATGTATTTATATCAAACGATAAGGAATGTTATTTTGCACTCGTTTGTGTGCGCGTATTTATCATGTTTATAGATCGGTTACAAACCAAAAACTAATTTATATAATGAAAATCAAGGCGATAGCAATAATACATCGAAATGACCTCAAGGTCATCGCGATGATGAAAAAATAGGTTGTAGGTATGCAGGTTTTGTTGACCTCTGTAAATCGTGTGTATTGGTGTGGACAAAAGCCTGGACGGAATAGTGTTTTTCTCATTGTTGAAGGCCATACATTTGCCTTTTATTACTTACATCCACTTTATTTGATATTTGGTGATTGAATATTTGTTTAGTTGACAATTATACCACATAATCTTATATATATATTTTATAAAAACTAGTGTAATTCGGTTGTTGAAAAGTATGTATTAAATGTTAAACGAGAACACTTCAAGAGCAAAGCATCCTCTATTAAATATAAAGACAATTGTCAGATTATTTATATATTCCAAGAAGGGTAAAACAAGGGGATTCATTGAGTCCTATATTATAAAGGATGTTATTAAAGAATAATTTAATATAATTGCTACATAATGTTAAACCATTTTAAAAAGTGTAATTGTGATAATTGACAGCTAAGTTTAATTGTAAATAATTTATGTGCGTCTTGTTTTTATCTTTTTTTATTTTTATCTGAACGTTACTGATGAGTCTTATGTAGACAAAACGTGCATCAAATTATAAGCATGGTACCTTTGATAACTATTGATATCGCATAAGACTTGTTTAACTCCGCTGCATTTTTGCATCTGTCCCAAGTCGGGAACTTCTAGCCTTTGTTTGTCTTCTGTATTCTTTAAATTTTGGTTCCTTTATATGGTAAGGAGTTTAATGTGAAGTCCATATTGCTGAATTAATTAATGCCTGCTTCCGAGGGCGGTATTTCCCTGCTGCTTTGAAGACCCATTGGATGCCTTGGGATTCCTTCTGCATTTGTTTGAGTTGATGTCTCTTTTACACGTTCCCAACTCCAATTGTCAATTCTATGATAATGAAAAAAAAATTGAAATGGTTCCTGCATTTATAGCTTGCAGATATAAATTCCAATGTCATGTATAAATGTGTAACAATTTTGGAAATGTTGATTTCATCAAGTCATCAACAATGTATAATTTTGCTTAATCTCCTCTTTTTCAGGAGAATATACAATAATGGAACTTACTGTATTACTCAGTGTTATAATATTTATTTCATATGAAAACAGTGAATCAGCCTTAGTAAAACCAGGCAATTTTCATATTGAATGTAACTGTACAAGGAACAACCATATACTGATTACTAATTGTTCAAATTTAGAACTATCAGAACTTCCAACATTTCCATCAAATGTTAATGTCTTGGATTTAAGTTTTAACAGGTTTGGAATACTGAAAAATAAATCTTTTGACGATCTACATCAACTTTTACAACTAAATCTAAGTAACAACAAATTATTACATCTAGCTCGCGATGCCTTTTACGGACTTAGTAGATTACAGAATCTTAATCTCAACAGCAATAATTTGAACTATGACTTGGAATCATTTCCTAAACTTGTTTTCAAGCCTCTGATATCACTCATACACTTGAATGTAGCACATAATTATAAAGATGCAGGTAAGTTTCCAGATGAAGTGATTTCACACTTAACAAATTTGCGAAGCATTGAAATAGATGCTAAAGATGCTAAGACAACTGAACCGAATAAAACAGCATTTGGAAAAGGATTCCTACAATTAATCCATCTTCAAACGCTTACTATTCATAATTGCCATTTGCATCTCAATCCGTATACCTTTGAAAATCTAAAACATCTAATCTCAATTGACCTAGACCGCTGTTTGATACGTTCTTATACGTATGGAACATTAAGTGGAAGACACTTGAAGTTGCTTAACCTCGCGAAATTGCGGGTAACGTCGGTATACGGTAATATTCCAAAATCCATCATGGATGACGTCCAAAATACTACAGAGGAAACTTTAATATGGACTGAAATGGATGGTGGTCGTAAACAAAATTTGTGCTATCTACTAAGTAAACTGGAAAACACTGCCGTGGAGTCGCTTTACTTACACAGAAATCTCATGTACATGCTTAAAAAGGATGTTTGTACTCTTCCGAAAACTTTAATGTACTTAGATTTATCTAATAATATATTTGATGCATTAGTAATTTCCATGCCTAATTTGATTTTTTTGAACTTGACTGGGAATAAATTAGGCAATTTTTTACAACGGTACAGATATTGTCGCTCCAATACTAGAATTACAAAACTCAGGGCCATTTACCTGTCAGATAATGCAATCGACAGACTGATTGTATCAATTTTTCATGGACATCATCAGTTAGAAGTAATTGATCTGAGCAGAAATGCATTAACTGAAATTAACTTTGACCTTGCTCATTTACACAATTTGAAAATGCTTGATCTTTCAGGTAATAGAATTAGTAGTTTAAGTCCAATGTCAATAAAAAGTATTAATGAAATATTTAAGAAATCTGATTTAAAAATTAACTTGTCAAAAAATGTGTTGCAATGTAGCTGTGATACTTATCAATTTCTAACATGGATGGCAGAAAATAGTAATCACTTTGTTCCCAGCAATGATTATAGATGCAAGTTCTCAAATGGTTCTATCTTAGAAATTCAGGAGTTTAAACATACATTTTTACAGATAGCGAGAGAATGTGAATCCCATGCAGTGCTTATAATTTGTGTTTCGATTGCTATATTTGCAATGCTGACAGTGATTATCGCAGGATTAGTATATCGTTACCGTTGGAGGATTCGTTACTTGTACTACATGACAAAAAGCAAATATAAACAAAACAATCCTGTTAATAACTGTTATCAACATAAGTATGATGCGTTTATTTCGTATGCAGACAGTGAGCGAGATTTTGTTCTGAAAGATTGCATTGAAAACTTCGAACAACACGGACACAAAACATTGTGCATACACCAGCGTGATTTTATACCCGGCGAAGAAATAGCAAATAACATTACAAATGCAATTCATGAAAGTAGAAAAACTATCTGTATTATAACTAGATCTTTTCTGGATTCATATTATTGTATGTTCGAATACAATATGGCCAGAATGGAAAGTATTTATTCTAGAAACGGACAAAATATTCTATTTTTAGTATTCTATGAACAAATACGTCCAAAGGAGCTTCCGTTGATTATGTTAGAACTTGTGCAGCAACATTCCTATATAGAATATCCACATGATGAAGAAGGAAATATTGTTTTCTGGGCTAAATTACTTGAAGCTATTAGTTAACTGTATACCACTTAATGATGGAACTTACACAGGGTCAATCCATCATGCAATATCCAATCGATACACGAGACTATCTTCTTTGGAAAGCTGACATGTCTCAATTATATTGTGTTTTATTTGTAGCATACAAAATTAGAAACAACAAACTATTTAAACACTTACGATTCTATACCCTGTCAAAAATCATGATCGTCATTTCAAAAAGTCATGTTTTCCTAGATTGCTAATGACGTCATAACTAAACCTATTGGATGTGTTCTGATTGATATTCTTTTTTTTTATAAAATTTGTTAATGGCTTGAAAATTAGTTTTTGTAACTACAAGTACCTTCAGATCGATACTGTGTGTTTTGTTTCTTGTTTTCAGAGGCCTTTTATGGGATGTTTATGGTATACCGTTGTCTGTCCGTCCGTCTGTCCAACTGTCCGTCCGCCGTCAACATGCCTGACAGTAACTAAAAAACGCTCAAACCAAATAAGATGAAACTTTGGCGAATTGTTTATATGTATCGGTGCAAGCTCCCTCTCGATTTTTACGTTTCCGAGTTACTTTATAGTTTTATCCATTAAAAGGACTTTTTCCAAGATTTCGAAAAAACTTTAAAATGTTTTAGCAGTTTTCATGAAACTTTGGTGAATTGTTTCTATTGATTTAAGCTTCCTTTCGATGTTTATAAATTAGATTTTTACCTTCAAAGTTTGGAATTATTTACATAAAAAGGGAGGGATTTTTTCAGTTTTTCGGACAATAAAAAAGAGTGCTTTGATCTTTGAGCAGTTTTCATGAAACTTTAGCGACTGATTTTTATCTATCAGAATAACCTCCCTTAGTTTTGAAGTTTTTGAAGATGTGGTATGATTGCCAATTTGACAAATATTCACAAGAGACCAAATGACACAGAAATTTACTACTTAAGGCAGTGTTCCAGCTAGGATTTCAAAAGGGCAGGAGCCAATCATGAAAAGGGCACTTTAGCACGATGATGGATATATCAAAAAGGGCATGTCAAACATTGTCTTATGTAAACTGCAGGGGTTTCAGCTAGGAATTTTGAGGGGGGTTTAGTCACTTTGATGCTAAATGAAAATAACCTAATTTTGGAAAACACTCAGTATTAAAGGGGCCAAGGACGTATATTAGCGCAGTCTTCCCTAGATATTTGTTAATGCATGGTGGGTCTAAGGTAAAGTTGCAATTCAGATCGCATCGGCCTTTTGTAAAACTATTTTTATTTCATTAGTGAAATGAGTTGTGGATGTCAGTTAAAATAGTACACATAAATCTGCAATACAGTCAGAAACAATACCTAACATTTTCTCCAGGGGCCAACCTAGATTCCAAAACTGTTTTCCAAGTAGAAATTGTAAGGCCCTACCAGGGTATTTTTACCACACGTATATACTTATTGATAGGACTTCAACAATGAGCAAGGTCATAACGAATAGTCAGCTATACAATTAAGGTTAACAACTGTAGGTCACCGTAAGGCCTTCAGCAATGAGCAAAGTGATTATGTTGGAATAGTGGGACGAAACATGTAAATATAGAGCGAGGATTTAGTTTGAACGTTTTCATTCAAATAAGATAAATTCATTTTACAGGTCATAGTTTCAAAAGATTTTGAATACTCATTCGGAAGAACTATGCATAAATTAGGAGTTGCCTTATGTCAGAAATCCATTACATTACTAGCAATGCATGGACAACTGCATACTAGTATATGAAGTACCTTTTCGATACGGATGTCAAGTTGGTTCAATATTCAACATTCAACATTCAACATTCAACATTCAACATTCCATTTTTATTTTATTTTATTTATTTTTTTTTTTATTTTTTTTTCTTGAATCCATTTTCAACATTCGACATTCGATTTCAATATTCAACATTCAACATTCAATTTTTTTTTTTTCTTGAATCCATTTTCAACATACAACATTCGATTTCAATATTCTACATTCAACATTCAATTTTTTTTAATTTTTTTTTCTTGTAACCATTTTCAACATTCAACAATCGATTTCAATATTCAACATTCGATTTCAATATTCAACATTCAACATTCAAATTTTTTTTTTTTATTATTTTTCTTGTATCCATTTTTTTTTTTTTTTTTTTCAACTTTCAACATTCGTTTTCAACATTCAACATTCGTTTTCAACAGTTTTCAACATTCAACATTCGTTTTCAACAAAACGAATGTTGAAAGTTGAAAATCGAATGTTGAAAACGAATGTTGAAAACGAATGTTGAAAACGAATGTTGAATGTTGAAAACGAATGTTGAAAACGAATGTTGAATGTTGAAAACGAATGTTGAAAATTGAAAATCGAATATTGAAAACGAATGTTGAATGTTAAAAACAAATGTTGAATGTTAAAAACGAATGTTGAATGTTGAAAACGAATGTTGAATGTTGAAAACGAATGTTGAATGTTGAAAACAAATGTTGAAAGTTGAAAATCGAATGTTGAAAACGAATGTTGAATGTTGAAAACGAATGTTGAATGTTGAAAACGAATGTTGAAAGTTGAAAATCGGATGTTGAAAACGAATGTTGAATGTTGAATGTTGAATGTTGAATGTTGAAAACGAATGTTGAATGTTGAAAACGAATGTTGAAAGTTAAAAAAAAAATCCATATCCGTTCGTTCTGTCCGGTACGTATCCGTTTCACGTACGTTCAATGTCCGTTGTGTGTCCGTTAGGCATTCGTTACATGTCCGTTAGTACACCAACGGACTCCCAACGGATAAAATTTTTGTCAACGGATAACCTTTTTTTATCCGTTAGGCGTCCGTTCGAGCTATCCGGTAAGGTGTGACCGAGGCTTTAACGTCCGTTCTATCCGGTGGAAAAATTTTGAGCATGTTCAAAACTTTGAACGGACGTCCAACGGATAAAATGTCCGTTGAACGTCCGTTGGACGTCCGTTTTGTACGGTACTCGTCCGTTTCGTTTCCGTTTTTTATTCGTTACGTGTCTGTTATACATCCGTTTGAGGTCTGGAAGATAAATTCACCAACGGACTTCTACCGGACGTTAAACGGATAAAACGGATGTTGAACGGATGAGAAACGGACTTCTACCGGATGTACAACGGATAAAATGGATGATGAACGGATCTAAATGCCAATTGAAAATTTCGCGTCAGAAATGACAATTATTGGTATGTCAGATTCCTAAAGGTTCATGAATTCTTATTATTCATAATTGATCTTAGAGTATAGGCACGCCTTCACAATCAAGCAGTTCTTATTCAGGCCAGACACTGCCCTTTGGCGGGATTTTGAAGAACAAACCAAAACCAGTTACACAGAAACATTTTGAATATTTATGCGATTTACATGTATTATTATTGTCGCCTTTGATTTTCATTTTATCCGGTACGCTTCCGTTAGGTGTCCCTTTTATGTGGTACTCGTCCGTTTGATGTACGTTCGACATCCGTTCTGTCCGGTACGTTTCCGTTTCTCGTACGTTGCATATCCGGTGTGTGTCCGTTATACATCCGTTACACGTCCGTTTTATTCGTTCAGTACATCAACAGACTCCCAAGGGATAACAATTTTGTCAACGGACAACTTTTATTTTCATCCGTTAGGCGTCCGTTCGTGCTATCCGGTAAGGTGTGACCGAAGCTCAAGTTTTAAACGCCGTTTGTTCTAACGTTTTTTTCTCCATGGAGTAGTACTGCAGCAACAGAGTTTCACTAATTTTAAAACCAATGTTTTGCGCACAAAGGATTATTTTTTAAATACTCCCTCCACGTTTACAGCCAATTCATATTTGAGCTTATATATGTTGTGTCGTTGTTCTCCTCTTATATTTAATGCGTGTCCCTCAGTTTTAGTTTGTTACCCCGATTTTGTTTTTTTGTCCATAGATTTACGATGTTTGAACAGCGGTATACTACTGTTGCCTTTATTTATATTCAAAATAATATTAAAGGCAAATATATCATTGATCATCATTCTTTATAAAAAAAAAAAGAGAGGGCGAAAAATACCAAAGAGACAGCTAACAAAAAATAAAAAGACAGACAGACAAATAATAGTACACAAGACACAACATAGAAAAAATAAAGACTAAACATGTTTTAAAAATAATAATCCTTGCAACGCAAAATTCAATTGTAAATTATAATGTAATGTATAATCAGCAACATATATCTCTGGTATAATCCACATGGAAAAGTGGAATTGAGGATTCGTGTGAGAATTTATAAAATGAATAAAAAAAAATTCGAACCAAACAAATTACATCTATAGAGGTTAGCATAATGTCTTCATAAATAGACAAGTGTCTAAACAACAATCCAGACGTCCTTTTGCACCCCTTTCATTTCTTTGCTTATTCCGTCATGAAGGAGGTTAACAATAAGGCCTTTCCCGGTATATCTTAGTTTTTGCTGACAATTTTGTATGCTTATAGTGTCTGTCAATCTGTCACAATTTCGAAATAATGGGCAAAAACTCCTATAGATAATAACTCACCAAACAGCTACAGTAATCTGATCTAAACCTCTATTTTATGGTTCGCTGGTCAATGTTATTTTTTTTTGTGTTTTGATATGCTTTTAAGATACTATAAATATAATAGGTTAACTATATTTGGTGTATGGAATGAGTATAAGGTGTCTGTTTTGGAAGAATCATATGACCTCGACCTCATTTTCATAGTTCATATTTAATTTTCTGTAGTTTTGTCTTCTTCTTAGATACTGTAAAAGGTAAACTGTAATTGGTGTATGAAATGATTGTAGAGTTGACATTACTGGCTGGCACGGTTGATCTTGCCTTGACCTCATGTTCAAGGTTCATTGGTCAATAGTTTAGTTTGTCTGATTAAACCTGTTTCAGTCTCAGGATCTCTTAGATATTGTAAGCAATAGAACTATAGTTTGTGCATGGAATGATTACAACGTGTAGGTGTCTGTCTGAGTGTCTGCCATGTATCATCTGACATTGGACTCATTTTCATGATTTATTGGTCAACCAATGTTTGCCAACCGTTCAATTTTGTTTTCTTCGAAAAAATTACACCCTGAGAGTTTAAAAAAAAAACCAAACACTGTTATTTGATAAAAAACAAGAATTTGTCCAAAGTACACGGATGCCCCACTCGCACTATCATTTTCCATGTTCAATGGACTGTAAAATTGGGTAAAAAATCTAATTTGACATTAAAATTAGAAAGATTATACCATAGGAAACATGTGTACTAAGTTTCAAGTTGATTGGACTTCAACTTCATCAAAAACTACCTTGACCAAACACTTTAACCTGAAGCGGGACGGACGGACGAACGGACACACAGACGGACGAACGAACAGACGGACGGACGTACAGACCAAAAAACATAATGCCCCTCTACTATCGTAGGTGGGGCATAAAAACAAAAAACAATTTCAATTACACTCTAAGAAATCGAAATCACACACTGAGATTTTAACATGAAAATTGCATACTGATATTTAAAAAAAAACAAATTGAGAATTTACAATTACACACTGAGATTTAAAAAAAGACACTGAGATGAAATAATTTGAAAAACACACACTCGCTGAGAATTCCGAGATTAATATCCACTTTACTAATGAATTTTCATCACAGAGATGAATAATTCAATAGATTAATACTTTGGTATCCCGAACTATCGGCATTATAATGGTCTTCAGCCAACATTCGTATTAAATTTCAAATTACATACCCGACAAATACTCTAATTCGGTAGGTCACATTCGTGAAAAGGGAATAGGAATGTAGTTACGAGATAAGGAACATATTCGATATCATCTGTGAAACGTTTATTCCATAACGGTCAACCAAATCGTGATGGAGTCTATGTTGCTACATAGAAATGGAAAGCTCACAATTGGGAAGCTGCCTTTGTGTTCATTTTCATAATTGTTACGTTGTCTTGATATGATTTAATAGGCACTTGGGTAAAAAATTGCATAGTATTGTTTGTCTTTTTTTCAGATTGTACCAATGTTTTCTTATCATTTTAATACAGTTTTCCCCCATTTGGTTATATTTTGTAATGAGAGTAATTTGGTTATTTTTAATGTTCTATTGATCTTTAATAACGCATTTCTATACGTTGGACTTCTTTTGAGATATTTTATATTCATTTGGTGCCAAATTGGAGGACTAATGAGTTCTGTCTTTGTCTTAATTAGTTGTGTCTCAATGTCAGAGTAATTTTCAATTCACAGCGTGTGTTTTTCAATTGAATCTCAATGCATTTTTATGAAATCTCATTGTGTAATTTTCTATTCTTAGTGTGTGCGTTAGGTCTTTTCAAGTAATCTCAGTGTGTTTTTTTAAATTCTCATGTGTAATTTGGTTTGAACGTTTTTTTTTTACAAGAACGGCTTTTCATAAGAATGTTTAGGTTTCACAAGGTTTTGTTTTTTTCCTTTTATACTATAAGCAAAAGATCAACCTTTATTATGATCCTTTATGGAATGACTTAAGGTGTCACGTATTTCTGTCATGGGTTATTTGATCCGGGCTTGATCTAATTGTCATTGATCATTGATAATGTTAATCTTATGCGATAACAGTAAAACTTTCATTCACAGGCTGGTATGTACAGCAGGAGAGACATTTCAGCGTGTGCGCTCTTGTAAACTCCATTGACTTAACCATACTGTATTGGCAGATTTTTTTTAATTTAAACTTTTTTTAGTTCCTTATTAAAGAATTGTTGAAGACACAAGTTTGTCACAGTACCGCCGTAATCTCGAGTGCATGAGAAAATTGACAAATTATGGCAGAAAAGAGGTTTTTGAAATCTACCCAAATACTTGGAACCTGTAACAGAAATCACCCATTGGGATACTCGATACGCGACGTGAAATGACGTCTTGACGTTAAAACCACAGTCACTTGTTTCTATCCATGGTTTCCACTTGTTTCTATCCATGGGAAGACCCACTTTCAACGTATATTTACGTAAATATACGTTGATAGTGGTTTTCCCACCAGTAGAATAACGGAAAATCTATGTTGTCCGTTGTTGATTTTAAATTATGAAAATTCTTTCACTTCCGGTTGATTTCTACCAAAAAATCAACAAGGTTTTTTTGGTCTCAAGTGTTTTGGTAAAACAGAATATATTATCATGCAGTGATATTCTCACAAAAATAGATGACTGGCCAAAAAAATTGTGCTTCTCCCTTGTGGAAAACATTGATTATAAACTCAGATACATCAAGGGTGTACATAGCTGCGAAAACGTAGCTCTTAAGGTCCTTTTGATGATTTTTGATATTTGCGGACCATATGGCAAAAAAAAAATCAAAAGGACAATAGAGCTACGTTTTCGCAGCTAGGGTGTACAATGAGCTGATAAGTCTGTCACTGTCAATAATTTCTTAGGCCCATAATTTTGGCATTTCAAATAATATGAGGCAGGCATTACCTGTAAATGGGGACGAAGTTTGTATGAATTATTTTTTTGTAACTAAAATATTTGTTAAAAAAAAGAAACGGAAATACCGTAACGTTTCCGATTTTGGTTCTGTTGTAAGAAACTTTTAAAATTGCACACATAAAACCTTACGTACACATCACTTGTCCGTCCAGTCTTCGAATACTCTTCCCCTGTCTGGGATCTATACAAAAAACAACACATCACTCAGGTTGAGCAGGTACAGCGTAAGGCAGCCAGGTTTGTCTTCAATAATTATAAAGACAGATCACCTGGAGCAGTTTCAAATTTAATTAAATATTGGAATGGGAAAATTTAGAAATAAGAAGGAAAAAAGCTAAATTAACTATGCTGTATAAAATAAATTGGGGGTTAGTTGAAGTTCCTAAGGACAATTTAACAATATCTGATAGACGTACTAGGGGGAAACATAAATTTTGGCAAATATCAACAAATAAAGATTTCTATAAATTTTCATTTTATCCTCGCACTATTTCGGACTGGAACTCACTACCTGAAGCAATAAGTATGTCTCACACAAGGCTTCCAAAAAACATTTGAGCCAGCCGGACATTTTAAATCTGATCCCGATTTTAATCCCTTAAGACTTAGTCACAAAGGCAATTATGGTAATCAGATGGTCATTCCAATGATAATGACATTAGATTAAAAAACGATTTTAAACTTTACTTTGATATGAATTTGATGTTTGGATGTAAACTGTTAAATTGGCAGTGCATCACTCAAAGTGTGCTCATCAGCGTGCTCATATCTGCCATAGACTCTTTATTTGTGCAAAATGACATGCCAAAAACTTTATTTTCGTTTTTAAAATCACGTTTTTCTAAAACCGGATGTTGACTTGACAATGGTAAAACATGGACCATAAACGGATACGTAAAATCCGTGTACGTTTACAAAGCATGACTGAGTGAAGAAGCTCTTTCCACGTTATTTCTTCAACAAAATACTTGAAATGAACGTTTAGATACATGTATCCAGGATAATTTTAGCATTTTGAAGAAATAAAGGATGCATAATTAAATTTCCAACATTTGCACATGCGCACACATGTTCTAGTTCATTCAACGTAGTTCTGACGATTTTTCATTTAAACCTTTTAAATTTTTCATCAAATCATGTAGATAAACTAATTTCTTATAATTTTAATCTTTTGTGCTAAATCAATGAGCTACACACCGCTGAAATGTAAGAAAATAATTGTGTATAGACCGATCAATTTATACGATGTCCGGTACTGAACATAGTTCACCTGTCAGCTGAACAGGTAGATATGATATCACCTGTCCAACAACTAATTAGCCTTGATTAAAATTAGAAAGTATTAAAGTAGGGGTTGTTTTGATAGTAATTAATCATCATGTCACTTTTATGACCGGAAATGTGTGGATGTTAAAGGCAAAATGTTGGGTCAAAAAGATGGTGAATTATGTTAAAATGACCGAAAAAGCCTTGAAAACTAAAATGTATATGACCGTTTCATGCTTTACTCAGCCGGACTTTTATCGGACATTATACAAATGTCCGGAATATATGACCGTTTTGGAAGCCTTGGTCTCACACCCTGGAATCCTTCAAAAGTGGCATATCTACTCTAACACTTAAGGATCCACAACAACTTATTAAACTACAAAGCCACTGTACATAATGTATATATGTTATTGTTAACGATTTTTCTTTGTCATATTATTTTTAAATTAAGTCCATATGTACATCATGTACATACATTTGACATAGCACACAAGTTCTGGGAAGTTTAACACTCCTACCTAGGAGTCTACTCCCGTATTCGGAAGAAGAAATTGTAAGGGATTTTAGTTGTGACGTTATTTAAGTTATGACGTCATATGCAATGCAAACAAAGAAACGCTATCATCAGGTAGCGTTTTTTCATATCAAGGAATTATTAAAAATGAAATTGGTATTGCGTTCCTTCCTATTTTATACTAGACTGATAAATATATATTTTACTCAAAGTTTCATACAAACGAGACCGGAAAAAGGAAGTACATTGTAGATTTCTGTGCAGATGCGAGAATTCAAAACATGACATCAAAAAAATTGAATGATTTTGAGTTCATTAGTACAATGAAAATTTCTGGAAAATTTTCCTGATTTTTTTTTTTTATTTTTTTTTGATTGATTTTTTCTGCTGTTATTGGGGACTTCGTCCCCATATTAGGCTATTTAAATACTTTTTGATAAGATTATCTTCTTATGTGACTGCATTTAACTGGTGAGCTTTACCTGGTTTGTGGTGCACCACTATAGCACAGGCACTTGTCTCAGAATTTTTTTTCCTATATACCTTAATATAATATGTTATATTAAGGTATATATAGGATTATTTTTTTCTGAGACAAGTGCCTGTGCACTATAGTGGTGATAACAAACTGACAAAGACAGTGCTAAATTCAGCGATTTGTAGTGCTAAATGACGATTTTTTAGTGAGACTTCAAAAGACATTACTTTGATAAAAAAAAAATCAGTATAAGACTCCCCAAAGTAACATTTGTCTTCAATCTAAACATTCATTACACCGGCACTTGTTTCTATCCATGGGAAGGTCGACTATTCATATACATGTAATTTCTCATATCATATAAATGTTCTATGTGCTTACTGTGTACTTCACCTACATGTACCTGCCACCCTTTATTTTTCCATATTTAAACAGTTTTCACAGTGACCCATCGATTCAGACATTTTTACTTTGATATGGGAGGAGCTCTGACGTCCCACGGCCCCAGCTTGTCTGGCAAACAGCTGTGGACGTCAGAATAATCTTGGACTACTTACGAAATATATTCATTTTATCATTTAAAAGCATTTATAGAAACAGTTGTAAGGAAGTGATGCCCATTAGAATATTCAACCCTTAGCTCAACGTACCAACATAAACAAATTATACAATAAAACTCTACACATGTATCAGGAATTACTTTGTGTAATTGATTTATGTCAAATTCTAACACTAGACCTTCAAAAATTCCTCTTTAAAGATCTTCAAATAAGCAAACATAACTTATTGCAATAAAGGAAGAAAAAAAAGAAGTGAAAATAGCATATTTTTTTCTCCAGGTGAGACTTTCAGCCTTTTAAAGGACTAGTTGCTTTTACAGAAATTTAAGTGTAGATTTCCTTGTAGTTTGAAATAATAGTAGTTTATACATGTACATTTATTCTTATATCGAAGATCTTACTGTATTTAATAGGTATGACAAGATTTACTAAATTAACTGGTGGTCAAAGAAAGAGACCTGAAGAATCCACTAAATGGGAAGATCTAAAGAAAAATCAGCAAAACACTGACAGAAGTAGTGAAAACAGGCAAAGAAATTATGGGCGAGCAAGTTCAGAGATTAATACCAGACAAGGTGCTAGTTGTGGGAAATTCAGAGACGGTTTTAAATTGAAAAAATTTGGATTTAGTGATGAAAAGGAAAAAGAGTTATTTACCATGTTAAAGAAGGAGACAAGAAGCGACAACAGGAGGGTGAAAAGAATAAAGAAAAAACAAGAAGAAAAGGTAAAAGCCAATGACTACTCCTCATGAAAAATGGTTGTGGGTAGATTGTACTCATTTCTGTGCACCAAGTTGAAAAAAAACCTTAAACGATTATGTTAAATAGTATGGCTTATATATATATTATTAGCAAGTCTGAATATGATTAAATTATAAATTATGTTCATTCCAACTCATTATTGCAGATTTTGTTTTGTTTTGTGCATTTATATGTGCAATTATGTACAGTAACAATTTCTTATTAATTAATAAATTTGTATAACAAGGTACGTTAAATTAAACAAAAACTCCAGTGTTCTCTTCAGGAATATTTGTAGAAGCAACAACACATATGTGCACACAGGTTGGCTGTAGATTTAACCTTGTCATATTTTTCTTTAATGGCTCCAAAATGTAAAAGTCAATAATGGTGTAACATCATATTTCGAATGATGTTATTGTCAGGCACAGATGTCAAACTGTCTTATTTTCTGGCACACGAAATGCAACCTTAAAAAGTTACTAGCATCAAGAGGGTTAATGATTCTTCATTCTGTATTTCAGGTTTGTTATAACTGTAGAGAGCCAGGCCACAATATGTCTGAGTGTCCAACAGCAAAAAAAGACATTGAACACGGAACAGGAATATGCTTTAAATGTGGGTCTACAGAACACTCATCTAGTTCATGTAGAGTTAAAGTTAAGCCGGGTATGTAATGAAAAACAAGAAACTTATTATTCAAGTATGATTTATTCATATTATTCTGCCATCTTGTGTCCTAGAAAGATACAAGCTTCTGCATTCCAAGGCTCTCACTGGAATCAAGTTTTGCTTTACATATAAGAACCGTCATATAGGAATACAGATTTTTGGAGTCACTTTTAAAGTTCTTGAGTTATGTCTCTTTGTAGCGTTATATGCTAGCGGGGGAATCATCTGTGTCCCTATGGACACACTCCCCATTTATTGTTTTATTTTTTAAAGAAATCAATTCTCATAAAAATAATGTAAAATGTGTAAAATTAAATTAATATTTTGTTTTGTTTTACAGGAGATTTTCCCTATGCTAAATGTTTTATTTGTGGAGAGACAGGTCATTTATCTAAACAGTGTCCTGACAATCCTAAAGGTTTATATCCTATGGGTAAGTACAAAACTAATGCATATGGTCAAAACAGTTACTGTGGATTTGTTTATTTTTTTGTTGTATGAATTTTTATGGATTGAGAAAAAACTTGCATTTTCGTGGATATTTCATTTCCTGGATTTGCCAAAGTTTGCATACAACTTGACTGAAAAGTGTTATTTGTGAACTTTTGAATTTGTGATCCACCTGTACCCACGAAATCCATTAAAATTGGCATCTAAACAGTAACAATGAATCCACAGTTAAAAAAAAATCAACTTGGTTTATTGAATTTCTGTGTAGCGCAGTAAAGAATTTCATATTATTTAATGATAATAGAAATAAACTGTTTAATTCAGTCAAAAGAACATAAACATAAAAACATCAAATTGCCAGTGCACTCACAGACTGAATAAAAGTCAAAGGCTTAAATGTTGAATCTGTTTATGCATTGAACAGTTTACACACAAAAAGCCTTGAGAAAGTGTAAAAATCTTATTTCAACATAGACATTTGTTGTTTTTGTTTCTATAAAATTCACCTCAGGCTCTGTTGGAACCCTTGGATTGCATTAAAATGTATCCCTCATGAATGAAACACTGTGAAATCAACAGTGTTTACCAGGGTTGCAAAAGTAGTTTCAACAATATGGTCTATTAAAGTGTAGAACAAACAAAGAAAAGGGCCAGTCATATTCAAACATCAGTACAATAATGCAAATTTTTTGAAGGAATGACTGTAATATTTTTTCTGTCTATGAAGAAATAACATAAAATTTTTTGTGCACACTGAATAACGCGTGAGCGGGTTATTTAACAGTGTGCACCACATTTTTTATAATTTAATACTAAATTCCATTTTAAACTATAGAAAACCATGAAAAAACGTTGATGACGTCACAGTCACATGATTAAATTATGTCAATGGGCTGATAACAAAATAACGTCAGCCAATCAGAAGACACGTTACATACAAAATTAAATTATTTAAGAATATATGCAAATAAATTCAAAATATTTATAATACCTGTATTCTACATACAAGGTTTCGTACCATAATAAAAAGAAATAACTAAAATCTTAGTTCAAAATTTGTTATATACATGTGTCATGTCCTGACATAGTTATGCACATATACTGATCATTTCAGGAGGGTGCTGTAAAGAATGTGGGTCAGTGGAACATTATGTGAAAGATTGCCCAGAAGCACATGCCAAACTGGGTAAGTTAACTATAATTTAATAATAACAAGAATGTGTCCTCAGTACACGAATGCCCCACTCGCACTATCATTTTCTATGTTCAGTGGACCGTGAAATTGGGGTAAAATCTCTAATTTGGCATTAAAATTAGAAAGATCATATCATAGGGAACATGTGTACCAAGTTTGAAGTCGATTGGACTTCAACTTCATCAAAAACTACCTCGATCAAAAACTTTAACCTGAAGCGGGACAGACGGACGAACGAACGGACGGACGGACGCACAGACCAGAAAACATAATGCCCCTCTACTATCGTAGGTGGGGCATAAAAAAATATCAGGGTTTAATTTCCAGAAAAATTATCCAGCCTATTTAGAGTTTTTTTTTATTATACCAATTAGATTATTCAGATGCGTAGTAATATGACATTTTGATGCAAATATTTTACTGTGGTAGACTACAAAGTAAATTATCACAAAATTTGGCATATTTTTGTCCCATCCAATACACAAAATGTACCCTCATTTTCTAGTGAGAATCCCAATTACCTGGACAGCCTCAATTGTATTTATTGATAATTTGGTTCGTCCTGAATATGCATTAAATGTTTGCCACTGGATGTTAAGCAAACAAAAGTCTATTAAGCAATCAATCCTATACATTCATGAAAAAAGTTGAGATGAAATGTAGATTTTAAAAACACTAATCACAATATTCAGTAAAATCTTGTTGTCGCGATATAGCTTTTTTGTGCTAATGCGGCGTAAAGCAACCAACAATCAACCAATCAGTAAAATCTTGTTTCCTTGTTAAACTTTTACTTCAGATTTCCTGTCATGATTTGTCGTTTTAGAAGAAGTATTCATGAAATTAATAATCACACAAAGCATGAGAATGATAGTCATGCAAACAGTGTTATTATAAAAATGAAAAAAAAAGTAATTGGAAATAAAATTTAAAAAGAGATGTGGAAAACAGCAAGCAGACAGAAACCCAACAGTATCTAAAATGTGCATTAAACATTTTTGTTCACTCCAAGAATGATAAAACTAGTGATCTCTAACTTTTATGACTGTGTTTTGTAGGAATAGACAGTGTCACACTTCCCACACTAGACAACTTCACAAGTGCTGATGCAGAGGAAGAGTTGGTTGATGTTAGACCACAGACTGTCAAGAAAAAAGTTCCTAAAATGGTTAAATTCTGATTCCTTATTAAATGCCTTAAAAAATGTTATATTGTTATATTAAAAAGTAAATCATCCTCAATGTTGTTCTTCTCTTTGATCTTCTTTAAATGACTTTAAAGTATTCGTTCTATGAATTGTTGACTGCAGTATGGACTTTGCTCATTGTTGAAGGACATACAGTGACCTATTGTTGTTAATTTCTGTGTCATTTGGTCTCTTGTTGAGAGTTGTCTAATTGACAATCATACCACATCTTCAGTTTTATATTTTTGGATTTATTGCATCATATGCATTCAGGACCTATTGAAATACTAAATTCAAAAATTACTCTGAAATTTTATTCTTGTGAATATTGCAACTTGGTTATGTGGGTGATTATCACAATAATAACTTGCAATCCAATACCTAATACATATGCAGATTTTCATGGAATCGCAATAATAAAACTCATATCTTTGTCCTTTCTTCAAAAATCACATGCCATAATTTCTGAATTTACAGTACCAGTTTTCTGTTGTCTTGGACTTATTGTTTTACCCCTGTCAGTCCGTCTCTCTGGCCTATTATGGGTTATATAGCTTTTTCAGATAACTCCTACAGTTTGAATGCAAGGAAGTTTTCACTTTGCTGTCTGTTTGTGCATATACAGTGATTTCTGTTAATGCATTCTTTTTTGGGAGAAAGTTGAATGTTGTCACTTTTTAGTTTTTGCTTGCATCAGAGGTCTTTTGCATGTTTTTTTGTTTATACAGTTTTGATTTAGAAGAAAAACCAACATGGTTAGAAAACAAGAGTGCACACACTGAAATATCTTGCCTTCTTTACTTAACATTGATTTTATGTTGATAGTTCTAAATATAAAGCTTTACAACAAGTAACACATACACTTAACATGATCCAAGAAAATGACATTAAGGTCAGATAAACCAAACAAAAAATACATGTACACCTTACAGTCATTTAATAAACCAAGCAAAGTTGGCCTATTGAATATAGTTTATAAGAAACAGACAAACTCGAAAACTTAAGTCAAGGTCAGATGAACCATGGCAGACAAGTATGTAACTATCTTAGGGTCTTAGATTTTGCTTTTGGGTTATTTCGTGGCAGCCAGGTTTATTGGTGGAGGAAGCCAGAGAGCCCAGAAAAAACCACAGACCTTTGATATGAAAACTGACAATCCTAGTCAATTAAGATAGGAGTTGAGTTCTGAAACCTGGATGAGCGGCGTTCAAAATCACAACCTCAGTGTTGACTGGACAGTGTTTACAAGGGTCTTGGAAGGAACAGTTGAATCTTAGCCATGTTTATATAAGCATTACCACCCTGTGCAATGCATTCAAATGTACAATGGAGTGTTTTTGTAGGTTGAATTTCCCTGATAAACATGCCCCATCAAGTTCTAAATCAACTAAATATGTTTGACTGTACATCAACCCAAAACCTGCAGATAAGACACAAATACAACAAAAATGTATCACTTTTATTATTTGCCATCATGATCATAAATTAATGGTTATTAACAAAATTCTTTCTACTTGAATAAAATACAGCTATATGACATGATTATGAATGTTAATTATATGTAATGGAACCTGTCTTGAACTGCAAAACTTACTTTGAAGCCTCCTTTTCAATTCATTAATTAAAGAAAACATAATTTATATGCATTAACAGACTTGAAAGCATTTTTGAAAGTTTGTATAGTTTTACAAGAATAAAATGTCAAACCAATAATCATGTACTTAATATTAAATCATTTTCTTGGGATTTTGGAATTCTTTTTACTGAATAACCATATCCCGATACCATCAAGTAAAAACACTATAATAGTATTTGCATAAGCAAACTTTAAAACATTTTTTGTTTGTTTGCACAATTTTCCAAGAATAAAATATGAAACAGGCAATCATGTATTTTATATTAAAACATTTTATTGAGATTTTTAAATCTTTTTGCAAAAATGTGTTAATGATTGCTTCAAACTCCTCCAATAATCGAAATATTCTATCCACTTAAATGTCACTGGCAGTAAGACAGGCTCTGCTATTTACAATTTTACAAGACTATAAAATGATTAAATATTTTGCAGTCATGACTAGTATACACGTTATCACAAGCATACACACAAATTTTATCTTCAAACTAATTACAAACTAAAGCTGATTCCAATGAAATATAGACAGTCTCCACAGAAGAAAGACATTTTGAAAAAGATACACTAGCCACTCACTGAATAAGTTTCAAAATTATTCTGAAAAGAAAACTACACAACCGTTTATCAAGAGATTTGAAAATGCCGTCTCTAGTACAGTAAGTGATTCATAGTTTCATAGTAATTTTCAGATCATTATATATGAAAAAAAAAAAGGAATGGACAGGTATAATACATAACCTGTTCTTATAAAAATAAATTTATTTTCAGGTAAGAAGTTTTAGTTTTAAATAAGGAATGAAACAAGAAGGACGGACATAAATGCAAATCTTACTGCAACAATTCATTACTGATTAAGTAGCAGCTAAAAGAAAGTCTAAAGTAAAACTTTCTTTTTACATGTTTACCTTACAATGAATTGGTACACTAATTATGGTTGACCACTATCTCATAGAAACAGTCTATTAACAAAATAAATGTCACTGAACCAACCATGAAAATGTAGTTAAGGGCATGTCACATACTAGACAAAACTACAGAACAAATATAAGCCATACTTATTTCAAAATATTGAGGTCTAGCTTTTCTACATTAATAAATAATAAAGCTTTATACAATTAGTTACTTCCATTTTGCTTAGCATCCTTGTTTCTAGTATTCTGTGACTTTTACCAAAGGTTGGTGGTTTTTTCTGGGAACTCCTAATTCCTCAACGAAGAAAATCTGACCGCAATGAAATAGCACAATAGTGTTGAAAGTGAGGTTATACACCAATCAATCAATCTGTGACTTTCGTTGCAGGTAAGACAAACAGATTTTAAACCTCCCAGTACTTCATTGGACCCTGTAATCCCAAAAATTTTGTATATAAAAAAAAATTACTTCTTGGTTTATCGCTGATTTCCAATAGGAGTATACTTGTCATTTATGTTTAAAATGTAGGTCAAAGTGATTTACTTTTATACAATTAATTTGTGCAAAATTGGCATCAGTAAAATAACTAAAATCTGGTCAATACTATCAAAAATGTAAAGTGGTGATAATGTTTACAGAAATGAGCATGTTATATGTTTTACCAACATCACTTGAGTTAAAACAATAGTAAAAGTATACTTGAATATGCACTATTAACTAAACAATCTGCAAATCTAGTAATTAAATTAATAATGGAATGTATGAAAATCCCTTAAATAATGGAGATGTTAGAAAAATACTAGGGATCCTGTAAAAAGGATAAAAATGAGCTAAGTGTTCATAAAGTACAGAGTTATATCCCTTTATTTCAGTAAGAGTTGTATTGTTTATGTGAAACAAATTCTGTCATATATTTTTTTCTCTGGTTTTGTTTTCATGAGCATGACTATGTATATAAAATAGATTACTCATATCAAAACCTATATTATGTTTTTACTTTTTGCTTCCATTCAATTTTCTTCTAAAACATTCATGTCAATTTAACTAAATCATATTTAGAAAATTCACATTTTACAATCCTTAGTTTTTTACCATGTAGCAAAATGTTCTTCCAACATATAATAATCTATAATCCATAATTTAAAGCATAAAATTATAAACAGTACTACCAGTGACTGAAAAATAATCAGCTCTGATGTAGCACTTCAGACTCCCTTCTGATTTATATGTTTAAGAAAAGTGGACTCTTAAAAGTTCGACTCTTAAAAGTTCCATATCCCTGGAAGGGGATTCTAGAAAAAAATAGCAAAATAAAACGATGCTGGAATATATATAAACCTTAAAAGAGTATAAAAGTATCAGAAAGATGTGACAGACAAAACTTGAGTTATCAAAAAAATACCTGTAGTTGTCAAATGGTTTATGGTTATTGTAACAGAAATCTAAAACCATAAACATAAAAGCAGGGGAAGTAAAAAAAAACATAAATACAATTGAAACAAACCTAGCAAGGTGTCTTCTTTCAAAGCTTGTCTAACCAGTAAAAAATGTCTCTACTTGACTTCTACCATGCTACCCTGTAGAGTTTCATAATATTACTACAATCCAAAAATACCCTAAAATTAAGGCAAAACAGGTAAGGAAATAGTGAGCATTGCAAAGTATTCCATCAATACAGGTCAATTGGCTTGTATAAATTCTTCTGAAGCCAGTGAAGTGGTATGGCATAATCAAATAATACATTTTAACTTAATTTTAATTTATTGAATTACACTGTTGATTCATTATTATTCGTTTGATACCAATTTTCGTGGATTTCATGGTTACCCGGGAACCACGAATTCCAATGTCCAACGAATTATGAATTTTCAATCAGAATATATTCAGACTTTGGCAAAACTACAAAATCAATTATACACGAAAATGAAACTTTTCCTGAATCCACGAAAAATGGTACCCACAAAAATAAATGAATTCACAGTAATATTTTATAGATGAATCCTTATAAAGTGAAAATTGGCCTTTCACATTAGGCTAATATGTTTAGGCCCTGGTTTTGATGCTTATATACTTTTAATTTCCATAACTTTTTGTCTCCAGGATAACTTGTAATTTCAGAACCTTTTAGTCTTTCTCTACTAAAATGTACACCATATGACAAATAATTTTACATTATTCTACAAAATTCTAAAATACTTCAGCATAAAAATACAATTTTAAAATAATCACAAGCACTCTTCATTTAGTAAAGTATGACTGCCACACAAAACAATGATACTAATTAGCATCTAAAATGCCAGCAAGTATAAAATTGAACAAAAAATGATTAAAGTCAGAAACAAATATATACTAAAAATTCATTAACAATAAATAAACAAAATAAGCTCATTAACAAAATGGAATAGTCTTACTGACACTAAAACAAAGTAATAAAATAATTATTTGTAACAATATACAATGCATTTGTTGACACACTCAAAACAACTGCTTAAAGCTATGACATATATACAAAAATCTATATACACAATCTGATTGGAGGACCTGTCCTGTTACAATGGTGTGCACAATAAAAAATCATTTATATAATTTATATTAAAAACCTTCTAATTGTCATATGTGGCTATTTCAAGGCTACATGTATGCTATGATTTAAAATGGCACTTAAATGTTTTTCCATAACATTTTAAATTAAATTCAAATAATGATTTTTGCATTCTGAACAAATTGTAACTTGTTTTTCTTACAAAACACTTCAAAATTTTCAAAAATTAAAATACAGTTATAAATGTCAACTTGATCAGCGTTAAAAACAGCCAGGACAAGAAAGAGTGACAGTTTAAAAAGTGATATTTAGTACAAAACAACATTATTAAGGAAAGCATGAGTTTGTTATGAATTATTCTATTTACATTGAATCACCTGTTACAGAGAATGCTCTCTTGTGACAGTATTATGAGGGCCTGGATGAGGGTCCATCATTTCTGTATTCTCAAACCAATTTTTAAGTAATTATTCTCTATTCTTTATACCTTTTGCTCATTCTCTGTTCTTTAAATTTTAACACCCCATAAGTCTCAACAATTTAGGTTTTTTTTGACTGTTTTTCTCTTCTTTATTTTTTAATACATTTTCTGTATTGTTGGCCAATTATTCTTTATCTTTTTAAATCCCATCCAGACCCCCTATTATGCATTGCTATTTTCTCATGTATCATACAAATAACAAATAAAGGAAGAGTAATTTTTGTAATAATTAATCATTGATACTTTCAGAAATGAAAGCTCAGATTTAGCTTTTGTAGATATCTCTCCCATAATTACAAAGGTTACAGTTCAAAAAGAGATTATCATATCAAATATCATGTGAATAAAACAGTAAATGCAACTGGCACCAAATTAAAATAATACGACAGGGTACCAGTTACTTAACTATGATAGGCTAACAATTATGGTCAACAGTTGGTGTAGTTGTTGCTGACTGGTCTAACCAGATGAAGTTCACTTTCTTGTGAAACAATTGGAAGTCCATGTTTCATATGATATTTAATTAAATGAGGAACACTTTCAAATGTATGGTCTTTGGTTCGTACCTGAAAAACAACAAGAACTTTAGTTTAACAATGTATAATCTTTTAAATAAACATTAATGTTAAACAAAATATGATTTCGTAAGATAGACACATCAATTTCGTCTTATGAATTTATGTACCGGTAATGTGTGTCCATTAATTGAGAAACTCTTGTTTTGACATGTCTTTAAATGTCTGATGATTTCGTGCCTGTCTTCTAATTTTGAATAAAGAAATGAATGTATTCTACATAATACTGTTCAGTTCCTACTTAACAGACTGCCAAGGATGCAAATTTATACATCCTGCACAGCCAAGCAGACACCAAACTTTGAAATGATTTTACTGCTGGTCGGAAGATTATATTTCTTTACCCTTAATCATCCTTAGAGGTTATTGCTTTAAAAAGTAAAGGTTCTGTGGAGTTCTATACATGTACTTGACTTACAATGCCATCTGGGTCAACTAATAACAAGTGTTTAATAACACCATTTTGTCTCCCACTCAGGACGAATTGATTTTGGTCATTTGAACTTTTCCGAACTAGAAAATCACCATCTTTCTGCAGAAGTTTTTCAGCCTGAAAAGAATTAACATTTATTATTTCTGTAGCATACTTTTTTTTCATACTGTTAATTCAAAATGTTCTACAGCTTACAATCTTCTAAAATAGATTTTGTAAGGAACTTATAACGAAATGCAAGAATTTATTACAAGATCTAATTATAGACTACTTTGAAAAAAAATTTGATAAAGATACATTAAATCAACAAGTTACTGTGAGAGTTGTAAATATGGATAGACAGACAAATGAATTGACAGACAGACAAACAATCATGTTCCATAACACATAAGTATGTTACTTATGTAAAATTCTCTTAATTTTTGTTCCTACCTGCTTTCTTGGTAATTGACCATGGTACCATGTCTCAAACATAGGAGCTATATTATGTTTAGGGACACTATCTTCTTCTGGTAATTTAGGTTGAGGTCGCTGTGGTATTTCAGGTCGAGAGGGCTCATGTACAACCATACTGTCTGAAAATTGTCGCTGTGGAAGCTCTGGTTCTGTTTCTGTGTTCTGTAGGGATGATTGAAAGGGATCTGAAAGTTGATATATATTGACGTATTATGCAAAGGCACTATGTATATAATCATTTTCAAAGTTTCCAGACCATAAAAACCAAGAACCATTACAGCTGATTGAATATCTATGTTTTAGTTGAAGTTCCTGTTTTGATTTTTTTACCATTTGTTAGAAACTTTTATTTTTCATGTGTTCAAATTTTTAAAGATTGAGGACAAATTTCATTTTTGTTGATATTTTAGTTAATGGATTTTGAATAAATTCATAGCTAACCAGTACCGACAAAATCCTTGAAATTTAGTTTCCATGAAAAATAATGAACCAACAGTAAAGAGATCAATACTAACAAAAGATTTCTGTTAACAAAGCAACTTCCTGTTATCTGATGTATTGGATTTAGAGGGTGGTAAAAGGTTATTTTTGTGCAACGTGTTTTGTCATTTTTTTTTCACATGCAACCGTGAAAAAGTTTCCTTATTCACTGTGTTTTGTGAAATTGGTAAAAAGATCAACAGGCATGAAATTTTTAATTGTTTGTTTACTTATGAAATGGCAATTTTATTTTGCGTTCTTCCATGCAGATACCCCCCTTTACGCTCCTCCATTTAATGTTTTCCCAAACTCTTTCAAGACAATTATCCATGATATCTTACCCATGTCAAAAGGATCCCCATTTGTTGTTGGTTCTTCCATAACATTTTCTTTATTGTCATAAACATTACCCTCAAACTCAGCATCACCATTGAATACGGTTTCTAAAATAAAACACAAATACATAATTAGTTAACATGTTAGATTTTGACAAAAGAAAAATTATAAGATTAACCTTAGTATGATTGAATAACAACTCAGCTTCTCAATCTCCTGTTCTAAAAAATCACGGTGGCAAAACAAGTGACTTTGAATACCAAACAATCTTCAACAGGTCTGAAATATTTTGTGAATGTTTTCTATGAAACAATCAGTGAAATTTAACTTTATATGCATCAAAATATTCACAAGAAAAGGATATGATGAATGGGTCCTATGTGGGAACACCATGATATGTAAATACTAACATTTCTTGACGGGTGCCATTTTTCCTTGAAACTGATCACACTGAAGTCATGTGTTTCACGACCATGAAAGTTATAATGCAAAATAATTAAAGTACAATGTATATCAAAATCTTTAATTAAAAAAGTATTTTCTAACATTTCTTATATTAATGTATTAGCTTTCCAGCATGTATAATGTCCATCTATGAATGTAATAAAATATGTCCTTGCTACAGAATAGAAGCATGAAAGAATATGTTTACCTTTATTATCATACACCTGACCATCTTTATTGTCATATGTCTGTCCACCGGTGGCACCAAAGTCAATCAGAGGTTGGTCTTTAGGGACATCATAAAGCTGAGGAGGTTCTTTTACAGATGCATACAAGCCATCACTGATCTGATGTATATAAAAGTAAATAGTCCGTATGTTTTTCAGGAAGGTAAGCCTACAGGCCATGCCAAATATTCCCTTTTCCAATAACTTAAAATTCCTTATGCTTTAATCAAGTAAGGCCATGGAAATATACCTCAAATTGTTTGTTCTACAAGTTGTTCTATACAAAGTGTAAACTGACACAGTTATAGAATCTGTTATTTGGCAGGGGAGATAATTAAATAAAATTATGTAAATTTTGAAGTGATAAAATTAAAGTAAGCTGCATAATGAAGATTTTTCTCCCAATTTTTTTTTATTATCTAAATATATAAGTTCAACCCTTTTTCTTTATACAGGTATTAATTCATTGAATACCGGTTTGTTAAATCAACACAAAAAAATTCCTGAAAAACCTGTACAACTCTTATCTTAATTCATTGAACAAACAAGATTTCCTTAATAAATCATAAAATACTTATCTAAATGAGGACATATTAGACGTCATTCAGATCAATACAATACCATTTATCAGGGGCATTAAAACAAGGGTGTACACAGCAAAATGTCTCATTTGTTTACTGAAGATGAATAAATTTATATTTTTAGTACATGTATTTATGATAATCTTCTAAATTTACTATCTAATACATTGTTGATCGACACAGTAAGCTTAAATCTCACCAATGTGATTTCATTTGAGGTGATACAGAAATTGTATACACAAATGTGTTAATAAATTATATTAAGCTTTATCAATATTATATCAATATTTGTGAATATGTGCATTTTTAATTTCTTTTGACAATTAACACAAAGGATAACATTTTTTTCTTCTTTTTTTAAATTTAAACAATTTATTGGTGCTAAATATAATTTAAAAGTTTACTACTATGTGTCTTGTCAATACCTGAAAGTAGTGCAGAAATTGGGGGTCAATATATAGGACAAAAGTGACTTACAGGCAGGTTAGACTTGGGTGCTGAATAATTAGTATTTCCTGTTGCAGCTTCAGCTAAAGGAGGTCTTGCATCAGGTCGGTCATTATAATAGTCACTTTCATCATTTCCCCAGGCATCACTGTCTGCAATACCTTTCTCTGTGCTATGGAGGAAGGAAATGTGTAAAGGCATTTAGGTCAAGATTGATGGATGGACAGCTGTTTAACAGCCAGTGGCAAACTAGTTCCATATTCAGGACGATAACATGATTATGTAATATGAAATATAAGCCCTGCTTTGAAATAGACAAACATAATGTCATATCTGGATTTTAAAGTGCTAGTTTACAAGCTAACAGTCTGCAGGAAGATATGTCATCCTTATTCTCAATATGACCAGACCAGATTTTGCTCTTTCTCTATAATGCCATGTGCTTAGCAGAGAAAAAGCAAATATTAATTTTTGAGTCTTTGGTTTGATCTTGCCAGGATTCGAACCCACAACTTCTCACAAGACCACTTAAGCATTTATTAAAGTCAAGAAGGTTAAATTTAATGGAATATCACAACATATAGAGAACATACAAATGCTAAAAAAAGAAAAGGGAATTAAGCATTTTGTTTCTTTTTCAGCACCTTATAAACATTTATCACACAAGGGAAATAACTTTTGAAGGAGATAACTCAACTTTACATTTCAGCTTAACCCAATTTTTAGATACCGGTATTCATCGTTGTGGGTTCAAACTCTGTAGTTAAGTCTACTAGAAATCACAAATAAAGGCATCATTGTCACCATTTACACCAACCAAATCTCTTTCTATTTGTCTATTTCTCAGAGAATAAAATCACAATCTGAATTATAGTGCAGACATTATTGCCATTAAAGAGCTATAGTATTCTTATAGAAATTGTGACTTATAGGAACGCTAAGGGTTTTGGAAAGATGGAAATATGGGAATGGTGTGAAATTTACTTTAAATAACTTACAGGAAACACACTGCTATCATAACCTGGGCAATCCCAGTCCTCAATGCCACTACTACATAAATTAAAGTTTAATTCAGATTTAACATTTAATCATGATTTGAAAGGGCTACAT
This sequence comes from Mytilus edulis, assembly GCF_963676685.1. Classification (NCBI taxonomy): domain Eukaryota; kingdom Metazoa; phylum Mollusca; class Bivalvia; order Mytilida; family Mytilidae; genus Mytilus; species Mytilus edulis. The sequence goes on from NC_092347.1 coordinate 74,997,702, forward strand.
TTTCATCAATGCAAACCGGGCTGCACTGAGCAATGGGTTGATTTTTTTTAATTTGTAAATAATTTATGGTCTTATATGTTATTGTGGCATCCATATTTGGTCATTATGGTTATATCTAGTTATATATCACTTTAGAACCTTTCTGTCAAATGAGTTAGAAACCATTTAATCAAGTTACTATTAATTTAATATACAAATAAGGATATGTGATATGATTGGCATTGAGACAACTATCCACGAAAGTTCAAATGAAGTCTTATCAAAGCTTTCACCTTAATTGTATTCTTCAAATTTCATAGACACACAACCAACATTGTGTTAACAACAAATGGCAAACTAATTGGTATTGAAACAAAGCACTATTGATTAGGGTCATCACTTGTATCCTATCTTATTTTTCAATCATGGTTATGGTTTTAATTTAATTTATGCAAAAAATGTCTGCTGACTTACGGGTCCTGAACTGTAACTGGTTTTGGTTGATTTTTTAGATATTCTTTGAAACGAAGTTCAAAAGCTTGTCCTACTGTGGTTATAACATCTTCCGCTAATCCACCTCCACATTCTAACACATGACATGCTCGACCATTAGCTGTGTCCTTAGCAACATATGCTACAAAGTCTAGCGTTTCCTATAAAAAAAGAAAATCTGAATAAAATGATGCAAACAATTTCTATAGCAAATATGAATAAAATATGAGTGACAGCAACCAAACTAAATGCACCTTTTGACATCAGGAAATATATTTTGTGTTTGTTCAATAGTAAAAACTTGGTTCACTAACACATTATTTTGGCCTAAAAAAATCTTAAATTTTTTTTTACAGCAATATTATAGTGATATTTTGATGAAACATTTTTTGTTGTTGCTAATATGCTTATAATAAATGATGTAGATATACATTTTTATTATAATGCTACTAAAAATATACAAAAAGCAGGACTTCACATTAGATGTACATTACTAAAACATTCAATTTTTATCAAATCCACTTTTACAGAGCTGTTACAGATCTTACTGGCATTACTCCTGAATTTTGGGAAATACTTCTGGAATTTATATGTTTGCTTAAGATCTGACTTATCTGCCTACTGACAGTAATTTTAATGATGCCAAATTCAAAATAAACTTTATATCCAAACTTACAGAATCTCCACCTGAAGCAAATGAAATTCCAGGCATCTGGTGATTGGCTATCATCTGAAAATAAGACATACCGTACATGTTTTAAATACTTCTGTGGAATAAAACAAAACAGCTAATTTTACAGTATTTTTTCACTTTCTTGTTCAAATAGGTAGTTGTGTTGTTGGTAGCTACAATATACAGGTTTTTTATTGTATATTTTACTTTTTTACAATATATATGGTCAAGACAACAATCTAACAGTGTTAGTTGTTGATGTGGTCTTTTGTTCTGCCAATTTGTTTTGGTTATCCCTGTTGGACATTATATATGTGTTTTGGTGGACATTTGTCTTTACTGAAACATGTTTTTATTCTTATATATCTTATGATTTCACTTTAAATAATGACCAGTTGACCTTTTACCTATACAGCTAGTAAAATGAATATGACAGGTATGCCCTTACCTCTCCAGATTCCATTATAATAAGCGTGAGACAGTCTGTTGTGATTGTCAAGTTAACATTTGACCCTGCATACTGCATCTTTGGTGCATCACCTAACATTTTTACTAACTTTTTATCTACCTGGAAATGAAAACAATGTTAACGATTTAATCCCACTGCTTGGCATAGATATATTACTTCCATATTTTCAACGTTTTAAATGGGTCATTAGCAAAAGTGGCATATTTAAGGTACTTGTATTTGTACATTACAAGAAATTATGGTATAAAAATATGATGACTGTTGGACATAAATGACATGTCAGATCCATTTATAATGTTTTCTACATGATACAATTGGCTCTCTCTTTACTCACTTTACGTTTCTTTGCTGTCTTTAACCCTGCTGCTTCACATACCCTGCATATAGCTTCCCTGCAATAAATATAACAACATGAGGTCATTGTTAAGAAAATAAACTTTATCTAAGTGATTCAAGTGTACATGTAAACAAGAATGTCCCCAGTACACAGATGCCCCACTCGCACTATCAAATTTATATGTTCAGTGGACCATGAAATTGGGGTCAAAACTCTTATTTGGCATTAAAATTAGAAACATCATATCATAAGGAACATGTGTACTAAGTTTCAAGTTGATTGGACTTCAACTTCATCAAAAACTACCTTGACCAAAAACTTTAACCTGAAGCGGGACGAACGGACGAACATACAGACAGACAGATGGACGAATGGACGTACAAACCAGAAAGCATAATGCCCATCTACTATCGAAGGAGGGGCATAATAACATAGTGAAAATAAAAACTAATACACAATAAAACCAGAAAAGACATCTGCTAAATTTAATATTGACAATTTTTCGACAGTTCCGGCAATTCAGAACTAGATAAATATATTTTATAGACATTTTGTTGGTGAAAACCCTCTTTTGACTACATCTAAACAAAAATAATTGGTTATAAAATAAACTTGGATATTCTGTTATTTCTTATAAAAGTTTCAATAATACAAAATCTTTATCTGAAAAACAATGATGGTCTCATAACAATATATTATTTTTATAATCCAAGTACTATGTAAAATTAAATATTGATGCCATAGTTAGTTTGCATCAATAATTACATTCTTGCATGCATGTAGGCTTGGGGTAACATTTACTTCCACACGGTATCCGATAGTTTTTTTGCATTTGCAAGTCTTGGTTGTGCACGATCCTTTTCATTTGTATCTTTTGTTTGCAAGTGAAAAGCTAGCATTTTTGTAGCTGGGTGTGATATCGAGGTCTTGTGCCATTCCAATATGTCTACGGTGTTTTTAAGAAGCTCTAGATTGCAAATATCGTAGCATGACTGCAATACACAATATTTACAATACAACTAAAATAAACTATGTTACTTTCCAGTGACTTCTTGTGTAACCATGGAAACATTAAGAAATTTTTTTAATTTTATTTTTTTAAGTCGAAATATTGCCATTCACTCGTAATAACAAGTTGGTAATGACCATCGGTATAAAATGTGTTTATTATATTTTTGACAAGTAAGCAAAAAACCTATGTGAAACTTATAATTTTTCTTTAGCTAATCTTTTTATTATAATATAATAATAAAATTACCTATATATGAAAGCGTCTTTTTAATGAATGGTCATACAATATGAAGAGTTTAGAAGTATCAAAAGTAAACTGTAACAGAGTGTTAATTACCCCGACCCTATGCGTATGGTTGGACCATATGAGTATACACCCATATGGTCACGACCATAGGCGTATGGTCCAAATACTCATATGGTCCGGAACATATATATAGTTTGCATATAGTAACTTTCGACAATTTATAATAATTGATCCTTTAATATGAATGTTTCTTTAGTCATATTTGCATGCAAAATGCCAAAAATGCCCTAATGTTATTTGTAGCTTAAAATAATAAAAGGGAGATAACACCTCATTTACCTAGCTAGTGCTGTCCTTGTATCAAAATCTAGTTGCCTCATTGACTCTTTGACCTCTAGGCATCCTATATACTGATAAATAAAACAGATACAATCAATGTAAATCATAATTAAATACATGAATGTTAAATGTGTCATTATGGCTTTGGGGACATTTTTTAAACTTGTTTTACATGTTTAGTTAAATATTTAAAACTTTTGTCATGCATGTTTTATTCGAAACTCAAAAAATCGCCTGTTTTGATAATTATAAAAGTCTAAAACAAACCGTTTGTACAATGGAGAACTCTTTTCAAATAGAAAAAGATCAAAACGAAAAGAAAAATAAACTGCTAAAATATTCTTACTTTGCTGTAATGTATTCATAATTTGCCGTAAAGTTACATGTACCAGTATTTGAAATCTGTTGAAAATTTTCTCTGTTTATTACACTTATTACAACCAGATGCTCCGCAGGGCGTAGCTTTATACGACCGCAGAGGTTGAACCCTGAACGGTTAGGGCAAGTATGGACACAACATTCAAGCTGGATTCAGCTCTAAATTTGGATTGTGATTAAATAGTTGACACAGCATAGGTTTCTGACACAGAATGAATGTGTTCTAATGAACTTAAAATTTTTATTTCTCTTAGAGCAATTCACTATGCTGTTGAATATTAATCCTCTCAAAAAAAAATGTTTGAAGAAATTTTCTTTTTTATTTATGAAATTTCAAATGAGAAAAATTGAACCCAATTTTTTTAATCACATCCCCCTTTCCCTTATTCTAAAACTAATCTCAATTAAAATTTCTAATGGAGTTTGCAACAATAACTACTCATTTAAATACATCATAAAATATTAAGATGTAAAAAAACTGCTTGTTATCACTGAATGGTAAAGATTATTTTAATTTATCAGTTGGTAGTAAAAAGTGAATATACATTGTATATTGTATATAACAAAGATTTAAGTTGATTCTGGACAAAGAAAGATAACTCCAATTAAAAAAAAATCTTGCTATTGCACAATATTTTGCAATTAGATATTTCTTGCTTACTATTCTGGACAAAGAAAGATAACTCTAATTAAATTTTTTTTGATATTTCACAATATTGTGCAATTAGATATTTCTTGCCATTGCGCAATACTGTGCAATTGAAAAGACTTGCTATTGCACAATACTTAATATAATAATTTAAGATCCTGATTTGGACCAACTTGAAAACTGGGCCCATAATAAAAAATCTAAGTACATTTTTGAATTCAGCATATCAAAGAACTTCAAGATTTCAATTTTTGTTAAAATCAGACTAAGTTTAATTTTGGACCCTTTGGACTTTAGTGTAGACCAATTTGAAAACAGGACCAAAAATGAAGAATCTACATACACAGTTAGATTTGGTATATCAAAGAACCCCATTTATTCAATTTTTGATGAAATCAAACAAAGTTTAATTTTGGACCCCGATTTGGACCAACTTGAAAACTGGGCCAATAATCAAGAATCTAGATACATTTTTAGATTCAGCATATCAAAGAACCTAACTGATTCATTTTTTGTCAAAATCAAACTAAGTTTAATTTTGGACCCTTTGGACCTTAATGTAGACCAATTTGAAAACGGGACCAAAAGTTAAGAATCTACATACACAGTCATGACAGTTAGATTCAGCATATCAAAGAACCCCAATTATTCAATTTTGATGAAATCAAACAAAAGTTTAATTTTGGACCCTTTGGGCCCCTTATTATGTTGGGACCAAAACTCCCAAAATCAAACCCAACCTTTCTTTTATGGTCATAAACCTTGTGTTTAAAATTCATAGATTTCTATTTACTTATACTAACGTTATGGTGCGAAAACCAAGAAAAATGCTTATTTGGGTCCCTTTTTGGCCCCTAATTCCTAAACTGTTCGGACCTAAACTCCCAAAATCAATACCAACCTTCCTTTTGTAGTCATTAACATTGTGTTTAAATTTCATTGATTTCTATTTACTTAAACTAATGTTATTGTGCGAAAACCAAGAATAATGCTTATTTGGGCCCTTTTTTGGCCCCTAATTCCTAAACTGTTGAGACCAAAACTCCCAAAATCAATCCCAACCGTTTTTTTGTGGTCATAAACCTTGTGTCAAAATTTCATAGATTTCTATTAACTTAAACTAAAGTTATAGTGCGAAAACCAAGAAAATGCTTATTTGGGCCCTTTTTGGCCCCTAATTCCTAAAATGTTGGGACCAAAACTCCCAAAATCAATACCAACCTTCCTTTTGTGGTCATAAACCTTGTGTTAAAATTTCATAGATTTCCATTCACTTTTACTAAAGTTAGAGTGCGAAAACTAAAAGTATTCGGACGCCGGACGACGACGACGACGACGACGACGCTGACGCCAACGTGATAGCAATATACGACAAAATTTTTTTCAAAATTTGCGGTCGTATAATAAAGGGAGGTAACTGCTACTTACTCTCACACCATAGCATACACCAGCATCAGGCTTTATTTGTGCATCTGGATGAATCCAGCCTCTATCTGGTTTGTGCATAAAACTACCAGTTTTTGACCATTCAGAAGGTTGCTTCTTCCCCTTTTTATGCTTGTCCATTCTGGAAAAAAATATAGTGCATGTAGACATTTGGACAAATATCATATACAAGATATATCTATAAAAAAGTTTTCTGTGGTCTTGGTTTCGGATATCTTGCTGTTATGTCTTCATTAGATATAATCATAATCCTTGTTAATATAATTAGACATGAGACTTTATTTACTTGCAGCTCATTTATTAGGTGTTTGATCATACACTGTAGTAAGAATTTTCATTTTTCTATGCTTTAACACCAGTGAACCAGTAAGAAAAATACACAGCCCATTCCGCATTTAAGGACCAAAAAACATGGTAGTTCATTGACTAACTGTCTGTATCTTCCTCTTGATTTAGAGTTTAAAGGAAAATTTGTGTTTTCATGGCTTTTTGATTTTGTGGTTTTACAACAATTGGCATACAAGCCTATTAAAAGGAAATTTGTATTTTGTTGAACATTTCAAATTTGGGGTTCACAAAAACCCATGAATTCTATGTAATTTAAAAATTCCACTTGAATTCATAATGAACTCACAGAAGTCAACCTTATTCAATCCTTATATCAAAATGTTGTGAAGTGAAAGACATATACAGATTTCTATACAGTATTCTTGGAGATTATCCACTTTCACTTATTTCATTAACAAGGTAATTAATTTGGGCAATCTCATTGTAATTGCGTCAGATCATATCAAAATTCCCAATAACTTGAAGATAGATTTTATAAGACTTACTTGTATAATGGTAAAAATTGAAATTTTATAAATCTTATGTTAACATTTTAAAACTAAATTGAAGTGAATGCAGACTTTGCATTTAGAATGATTGGAAAACAATGATTTAACACATGCATTATACATGTATATACATTGTATTATACAAGTAAAGCACCCATTTTAACATGTACATGTAGGCCTTTAACATTATATATATGTATATGTATATTAATACATGTACTGTGACAATTTACCAACAGAGGTTGTGGTAAGGGTTAACTGAAATTATCATTAGTGGTTTTTATAATGTCAATTCATCTATTACAATATAAAAACACAATATGTCAATAACAACCAACCCGGTAAATATTTCTATATGCTTAACAAAAAATAAAAAAATGTAGTTACTTACTTATCATGCTTATATCATTATCATTTACAGTCTGAATTTATGTATTATATTGTATTAACAAAATTAAAATTGATCACTACATTGTATCATCATTCAACATATATATTTATAAATGGAAATAGATGAATAAAATGATTTATGAATATTATAAATATATCACTTACACATTCAAAGTTATGCACATTTACAAACAGTTACAGATGGTTACTCATGCAGATATGGTAGACCGATTGTAAATAAAACATATTGTACACAATATAACCATATGTCTGATAACAGGGATATTAAGTTTATCTCTTAGTTCCTGGTTGTAATATTTCAACTTTATTATGAAAGTCAAGGACATGGATACTTTATTTTATATATATGATATATATATATAAATGTTAAAATATTACAAATTATCTTTCTTGAAATATATTAGTTTTTAAAACCCTTGAGCATGTTGAGTGTAAAAACCAAATCCATCAGATGTTCACAATGGCTTTCAAATATCTGTATCAATATTTTTTTAAATGTGTCTTACCTATTTGTTTAAGGGTTCAAACTTCTTATAAGATAACATTTCATGGAAATCTTGACAAAGGAGTCTCATTTTGAGATCTTGTCATTTATATTTAGATATGAGTTATCTAAAAAGATAATTTTGACACATGTCTTATGCAATGATGTAAATGGGGGTAAAAATTAAAATACATGCATAGCTGTGACTCAAATATCATTTTGCCAAAACAGGGTCATTTTAAGACAATCTGTCAATTTCAACATGTTTATGACAGCATAACTTATATTTTTGCACTAAAATGTAAGGAGTATATCGTTCTTTTTATTTCTCAATATTATAAAGGAGAATTCAATCTGATGCCTTGTACAGAGTGATGCCCACACATTCTTCTCATTTCATCCATCTTACTAGCATGCACTTGTGTATTTGATTATTATTGTTGATGATACCATCTCTTACAATACACTAAATTGTGCCCACTTTGTTGAAACTTAAACTCATTTCCCATTGTAAATCAAAATGTGGAAGCAATACATGTATCACTGACCTATATCTGACCAATCCACTTATGGTTTTAGAGAAGAGGGTCTAGACAGGCTCAGGCATGTACTTATCATGTATCGACAATACATGCAGAAATTTTAAAGGAACTGAAATTCTAAGTTACCGTTAATTTTGTTGATATTTGCTGAAAAGATGAATGCTTGATTGTTGGTAATTCATCTTAATAATAGTATGAAATTCAAAACAGTGTAGCTGTGGCCATTGATTGACACATTAAAATCATTCATTGACTGGGACAATTTAGGTGAACGTTTGTATGTAACGACCAATGCTCACTATGTACTTTTTAAAGAAACTTAAACTATGGGGTCACCAAAGGTTCTCAAAACCTAAATAAAGTAATTCGAAAAATTAATCAGAAATAACACGATATTTTGATTTATATCAATTATATAAATCAAAACACAAAGTTTATTCCTGATTAATTTTTTCGAATTATTTTATAATTAAAGGCATTAAGAAACCTTTGGTGACCCCACAGTTTAACTGTCTATCGTAGGTACGTCATGAACAGTGGTTGTTACAGACAAACGTTCACGTAAATTGTCCCAGTCAATGGATGATTTTGATGGGTCAATCAATGGCCACAGCTACACTGTTTTGAATTTCATACTATTTGTATTTCTATGTTTATTGCATCATGTCCATAGAAAATATAGATTTTTGAAAGCAGAATTTGACCTGTAATGGTTTACTTTTATAAATTGTGACTTGAATTAATACAGAGCTGTCTCATTGGCACTCATACCACATCTTCTTATATCTACTCACTATTAATCCCTCAACACATTCACCTTTAACTGATTCACATTGCCTGTACTTGAGATGAAATGATACATCTAAAAGCGAGTCTTGTTTCAGCTACCGGTTCATATCAATGTCGCAATTCATTCAGATTAATGCAACATTTAAAAAAATATGTCTGATCAGATCTACATGTCTTAGAAATGACTTTGGTTAAATTTGATAGAAAAAAAAACATACATGTATATTCAATTGTAAAATTATTAACATTAAACAAATACATTTAAAAGTACCTTCATTAATCCTAGATCATTGTAGATACAGGACATTAATTTACTACATACATGTAGTACTTACATAGTACCAAAACACAACAATAAGTCCTGACTCATCACAACTGGAGCAACGATTTGTCATCAATAATATATAATTGTTTTAATGGCCATCATAAACTTCCTGATCAAAAATAAAACAATACCACAAGACTGCACCTTGTAAAGAAATGTACTTGGCTCACTTTAAATCTATACTTCCCAATTGACATATATATATAAAGTATATAATGAGGTTCATATATCATATACTTTTACATCTTTTCATGTATTTTATGTACGTGTATATATGGTTAAAAAGGTCAATAAAGTACATTCAATAATGGTTTCAGAGGAGAAAATTTTGGCATAAGTTTGTTACCAGAAACTAGGTAATAGAGATAATTGTGCTCATTTACAGCGATTTTTTAAGTAAGGACATAAATTTAAGATTATTATTGCAATTTTCAGGAAGAGCTGCATAATATATGCATCAGATATTCGAATGCCAGTTCCTTTCATTGCGTTACTCATAACAGTCCCATTATTCACATTAATAAAAAGCATTACAATATTTTATGAACTTACAGTAATCTCATTTACTACCCCTTCATACCAGGTGAGCTAAAAAGGGGGGTTTTCAAGTTGATCATTCCACATTCAAATTTTACTTACATGTAGTACTTGACAGCTTAATCATGTGCATGATGAATTATGATTGTTTTTGAATTTCAAATTAAAATCTAGAAATGTGTGTAAAGGCAATGCAATATTACAATGTACACCAATAACAATATTGCTAATTATACTATTTAACCCTTTACTCTATGGAGATTTTTTTTTTAAATACTTGATTCGCATAGGATTTTTTCAATAAAAAAAAATATCAGGTTTAAAGTATTAATGCATTACAAAAACAAATATTTCATCAATGAAATTCAAGTCAGATATTCTTTCATATAAGATACAATTTTTTTAAAGTTTGATGCAGACATTTTGTAGTCAAAGCGTTTCATCTTAAGTACTACACAGGTGTCAAAAGGCGTTATTATGGAGTAAAGGGGGTGGCGTCAAAAAGCGTCATTATGGAGGAAAGGGTTAACTGCTTGATTTTTTAATGAAGCAAATAACATTAGTTTTATAACTGGTCATCTTAAACTTGCAGTAAGATTTATCATTTAGATCTGTGTTGATGGCCTTACTGTGACTCAGTGTTCTCCCCAGGCCGATATGACGCTGCGGTCCCGCATCGCCTTCATAATATTTTCGTAAATCCCGCAGCTATACACATGTGTGTATATGTCTCTGCTTCAAATGAAAAGGGAAATACACTTCCGATCCATCTACACTCAGCTGTCAGTATACACAGATATTATTGCTTCCCCTAATCCCAACCGAGCTAAAGTTTTAGCAGTGATAAAAGCAAGCACCATGTTTCTGGTTTCAGTGACAAGTGGCTGACTGAGTTTTCATTGCTTAGAAATGTTAAAGGGGGTATAAGCAAAAGTTATTGTGAGAGGGGGTGTTCAATCCCTAAAGAGGATAAAGACAAAGTTGAGGAACAGACTGTCCAACAAAATAACATTATCTTGAAACAATATCCCTAGAAGGAGTAGAGAATACAGAGATGAATATTTTTATTTTGACATCTTGAATGGACTGAATATATATATATAAATAACTTTTGTGTTTAAATCAATTTATTTCATATATATTCTTGTAATTCACTTTGCACTATTAAACACACAACACAAAGCATTATAACTCATATTGCATGTCATGATTTATGACTGATTGATTCAGATCACAAAAGTTCACTATAAAAAAGAGTTACGCACCCTTGAATTTTGCGCCTTAGAAAAATCCTGGGGAGAACACTGGTGACTTAGAGATGAATAACAGCAATAAAAGTTTATACTGTTTTGACTGCACATGTACTGATTTTCTGTCAGGAGTGGATATCCCATATATAATTCTTTCCATGTTATTTACCGGTATTGGTATTTGGTCGATATTGCTTGAATTGGATTCAACCCCAAAGTTGATCCAGCATCAAGATGATCTGGTCCAAGACTATTCAGCTCAATAATAAAATAATGGATATATAAAGTTCTAAGAGTTTTGAGAAGCATTTGAATTGGTTCAGGTTTAACAGAAATTTGCACATGCAAATGTTAATGTGCTGATGATCGAATACATATTTTTGGAAAACATTAATCATGTTAATAATGATCAATAACTGGTTAGTACCACATTTTTCAATTTGACTGAGTAGATTTCATAGCAATTTTTTTTACATTGGCTTTGAAATTAGCTTTTGTGAGTAAAATTGTATTACACCAGTTAAAAAGATGAAAGATTGTTCAGATGAAAATAAAAAAATGTTGATTAATATCTATTGTACATAAACTACATGTATAAACTTCTGTAATATATGTTTTATTATAACTTTATGTAACATACACAATAGTCTTAATAAACATACCCGTACCCAGGTGGGGTTTGTCTAGAACCCCCCTCCCCCCTTGAAAACAAATAACCACTGTTAAAGTCAACGTTCTGTTCGAATTGTGACTGTTAAAGTTGAGTTCGTGAGTCCAAATAACCCCCCTTCGGAAATTCTTGGCTACAGGCCTGATAAATATTTATATTAAAACCATTTCATGTTTCATTTATACAGTTGGACTGAATGCAATATGACCAAAAGTTATGAGTCCAGAGGACTCTCCTTCAAAATTCTATGTAAACTCAGAACACAGCAAGAATGGAAATGCTGACCTGCCTACCTTTATCATTTTAAATGATGTAACCATAAACCAACATTTGTGTATGCCTAATACCGCACAAATGACAGCCTGCTGCCAAGGGAAATATAATGATAGTGCCATGGCAGTCTGGTTCACTGCAATGCAATGAAAAAATGATACCCTAAAGTATATAACCCTGAAAATACAATGTGCAGAATCTATGTAACCGTCTCTTTGAAAATGTGTTTTTTAATAAATTGTATGTAAATACTGAATGACTGATAGTGATGTCTCATGTGTTTTTTATACATGTATATACATTTAATTTGTATGTGATATCAATATATTCAAATGGTTAATTGTTTTGAAAGGTAGCATATTATCTATACAAAAAGGAGGTTGGTAATGCCCTTTACTGTCAGGCAATTAACGCTAATTTTTTTGGTACCGTTAGCGTCTAATTGGTTGAAATTTTACTGTGATTCGTCAGAGGTATCAAATAATTATCGTTACAATTATTTTTTGGAAAAAAAATATTGTGATGTACATTTTATCGTCATGCACTAAAAATTACCATTAAAGTCATTTGGCAAGAATGTTTACCGTAATATGTCATGAAGGTACCCCAATTGTATCTATGTACTTTGATTTCCAATATTTTCCCACCACCAGAACAATCCCAACACAACACCGCCCAAGGGAGCGTGTATGACACCGGGGAAGTCTGTTATTATGGTGGAGGAAGCCGAAGGACTCGGAGAGAACCACCAGGCCACTCGGTGGAAACAGACAAACCAGAGAGATATCAGAAGATTGATCTTCTGGTCAAAGTAGGGGGCAACTTTGACCAACCAAGGCCCCCAAAGTACCCATTCTAGTTTAAATTCCGGTCTGGGTACCAGAGTTGTGTGTGAGAGGGTGAAAATTACCCTTCTGATGTACTGATATTTTTAGCACCCCAAGTGAGAACTTTTGGAACGGGACCTTCAGCACTGTAGCCATCGGTCTTAACCACTAGACCACGAACTCACATAACATTACTACCCTTAAGAAGGGGCTCCTATTTCAAAAACCTAAATCTGTCAGTGTCACTGGACAAAATCATGAAAATGACAGACATTGGTTTTTTTTACACTCAATAATTGCTCAAAGTAATAATGTTTCGTATATGGGAGTTCCGACCCTATTCATTTTTTGTGTTTGCCGCTTGCAGATTTTACACCTGCACAGAAAAAAAGGTAAAATGAAAAGTTAGACAAGACTGCCCTTCCTTACATCGCAACTGCCCGACCACCTAACGGCAATGTGTAAGGTTTATTAGTCTTGTCATTCCTAAAAAGGAAGATATGTGATAATACTGATAAGGGTAACATATATTTCTTACCTATTCTGTGATTATTTACTTCATAATTTACAAAAATAAACTATTTCCAGATTTTATCGTGACAAAATAAAACCGGAAGTTTATATCATTACTTCGCATGCGCAAGAAATAAGATCGACAACTTTTGTTCCCGCGAAATTTCAACTGTAATTTTATCCCTTTAGAGTATTTTATATGTGTTTTTTTTTTAAGAAATGTTCGCAATACCGTATTTTCCTTCTTTTATTCAATATCAATACGATATAACAATAACAGCAATTATATATCGTTAGAAAATTTTTACACTCTATTGAGAGCAGAGACTGGTAAAACCAAGTATTAAACAAAGCCTTGGTGAAACTGAAAGGGGCACTAGCTACAAGTACATATTATATTAAAAAAATATTTTTTTTTAGGTTCAAACATTAATAACAGTAAAATAGTAATTCGCTTTAAACAGCCAGTATGATCCAATTTTGTCAAAATTAACTAAGAACCATTGTAATGAATTATTCACTTGCAAGTGAATAATTCGACCTCATTGAATCCGTGTTCTTGTGAAGCTAGAGATGGATAACGTATGAATTGTGTGCGTGTTTGATTAGTTTTAAAAAGGAAAAGAATGTCAACATTGAAAGCGAAACAAAGGTAAATCATTAGATTGACTATTCCTCAAACAAATCATTCTTATACAGGTAAAAATGATGATTAACAACTATAAATGAAATTAAATAGATCTAGAAGAATCCAATTCCACGAGTTCCACTTTCTACTTATATCTATAGTTATGTTTAAATCGCTTATATGGGCATCGGAGGTCACAGTATTTAGGAGGTCAACTCGACAGTTAATTAGATTGCGTCTAGACTAAAATACACACAAAACGAAGGGGGGGGGGGGGGGGGGGGGGGGTCAACGAAGCTACGTATTATCATGCCCATGGCCTGTAAACTGTTTACTTTAGACTTTTAATAATTTTGATAAATATTTTACATTGTTATAAAACAAATATGAGAATTTGAGTCAAATCGATGAACATGAATTTGACAGCTAGTGCTCGTTAGAATTTACAGTATATATATATATATATATATATATATATATATATATATATATATATATATATATATATAAAAAAAAAGCACCAAAAAAAAATATCAAGGAAAAAAGGGATCCATTTCCCAAAACGCCTGTGCCTTTGACATGGACATACAAACTTTTTCATGTTTAAGAATTGGTGTACATCATCCGAAGAATGAAAATTGCAAATTTACAGATCTAGATATACAATCAATGCACACTTTATAAAAATGGCCCAGCATAGTTATTTGTTGTACTTTTTTTTAATCTCAGGCTAATATCAAATGCAATACCCACACTAGAGTTGGTGATGGCAGAACCTATAGAAGGCTCCGTGGAAGCCGATGGAAGGCTCCGTGTTGAAAGCCGGACCTTGACCTATAATGGTTTATTTAATAAATTGTTATTTGGATGGAGCGTTGTCTCATTGGCACTCATTACCACATGTTCCCATATCTACTAAATACAACTTATGAGCGAGAGGATTTTTTTCAATCCTTCAATTTTTACTTAAGACAAAATCAAAGTGAATGGGTTCACTTTTTAAAATCTTACAATTTACTAGAATGCATTCTGGAAACAATATAAAACAATTTTTACAGTACTATTGAGAAAGTTGAATCATTTTGACAGACATAAAACTATTTTTTATTTGTTCCGAGTTTTGAAAATACGCCGGCTGTTTTTTTTCCAGATTTTGAACTCGAATTTGAGTTAAACACAGTCATGATCCGATATAAGATCTTTCACGATTCGATCTCAATTCTCAACCACCATATGGTCTTCTTTCACGATAATTTTTCTCGATGTACCGAATGACAACCGTGTAATGTCTGTAATTGAACGTCGAGCAAGATGAGACTATCTATAAATTAATGATGTATCGTAATATTCCTGCCCTATTCCAGAATCCTTTGGGATGTATGTCCTAAAAAACAACCAGTTATATTTTCTGCAATTCTCTGTATCATGTTTAGGGCCGAGGCTAGGAGCTTAAGTCAGAAAAGTTTGGAACTGTAGTGTAAGACATCAGAGTAAAAGGAGTACATGGGTAAATATCGATGAAAAAATACACAACCGCCTTCATCCAATATTTGAATATACAATTCCTTTCTGCATCGTAAAAAAGTTTTATACAGATATGTGAATCAATGATGCAATTGTGTATACACATTGAATGTGATTCAATGATTAAATTGAGTGATTCAGTAAATTCTGTTTTCTTGTTTGTAATCAGCACCAACAATTTTGTGATGCGTCATTTAGTTCTTTTCAGCAGCTTTTAGCCCAAAAGGTATGATATAATAGAATAAATTCATTTTTTGATATTGTTATTATGTACCGGTATGGCTTTCTTGTTTATATATAGTGATAATTTTCGAAGAAAATCTAAGCCATATACTTATGAAACGATTGGATTATAAGCTAAAGCAGTAACACATACATTTGTCTTAACTCCCGTTTTTCTCCAAGAGATTTTACACCATGGTCGTCTATTGTCACGGTTTCTGACTTTGTGCGTCTATTTCAAGAAATACGATTTTGTTATCAGAAATTTGTAGGTGTTGTTAAATTTATTCACAACGACATACAAGGCAGTTCAATTTGTTTGATTGTTTGTAGGTTTGATGACAGGCCAGCGACCGATATTACAGGCATTGATCAGTCCCGAGGCGGATGTAATGGTATCTATAATTGCATGGTTATATATATATTTGTTGGCATATGCTGGCGCGAGTGTGTTCAGTGACAGTTTGTGTTCTCATTTTATATGTAGTTAGAACGGTTTGTTCCCTTCACGTATTATATGCCTCGGTGTATTTAATTTATAACAATGAATAAGTAAGTTCGGTGCAGCTTTATACAACTAGGCCTTTGACACAATGACTGCACCCCTTATCAATTTTGGGAATCCGAGTCCGGAGTGATTTTAAATTGGCAACCGTTAGAGTTGTCTGATATATTGACGAAAATTGCCCCTGAATACCATAAGGGTCCGATTAATGGACATGGACCCTTTAGCTGTCAATTTTTATCTTTAGACAATTGACTGTGCTTTAAACACTTATGGTATGTATTTCAGTTTGTTTATTCAACATGTTCTGTAAAATAATGATATTGTCACAAATAGAAACTGGATGTATCTTGTGACTAACACACACAATAAACAATACGACTTGTCTACACGGACACTGACTCTGGGAATAACTCTTGCAACAAATGAAGACTATGGTTACCGCGATGTATAATTTAAAAGTTCAGCATGGAACAAAATTGTACAGGGTTGCAACTGCTCAGTGTTATACTAAATCCAATAGATGCCATATCGTAATAATAAAACAGTTTATCATGTTTTTATAACAAACCAAAAATTACTTGAATAAACTTGACAAACATTTCTCTAAAATTCAAATTCGGATTCGAGACAAAAATAGCACATAGCTAATAAATAACAATAACTAACATACAGACTTATTTAGGGATTAAACATATGCGAATAATAGATGAATTAAAGTAAAATGTCGCTAAAAAAGTTGAAAAACAAATTAACACATGAAATTAGATTAGCTTAATCTTCTAAATAAAGGCAACAGTAGTATACCGCTGTTCAAAACTCATAAATCCATGGACAAAAAACAAAATCGGGATAACAAACTAAAACCGAGGGAAACGCATTAAATATAAGAGAACAACGACATAACACTAAAATGTAACACACATAGACAAAATCCCACGAGAATAACAAATAGAACATATATATATAACATCAAAACCAAATACTAGTACATGAATTTGGGATAGACAAGTACCTAACTTGACTTGACTTAAACCTTTCACAATAAAAATAACAAAAAATATTACAAATATAAGAAAAACAGTGATTTTACAAAATCTTTAAGTGAAACATTGCAAATATAAGAAAAACACTGTTTTACGAAACTATGTTATATATATAAATGTCCGAAAAGTCTCAATCCTACAATCTTACTGATTGATTTTCATACCCGGTATACACCGTCTAGTCTAAAAATAGAACACAATTATTTTATGATTTAAATGTAAGATATTTCATAGGTCAATAAATATAGAATTAATCTTTAGTCGCTATATAAACATATGTAAACATAACACGGTTAAAAATGGCAACCCCGTCAATTGATGTTTATGTGAAATTACCTACGGGTCGTACTTCAGTTTTGAAATTATTACCCACTGAACAAGTAAAAAGAATTAATGAACAGATTGCAAAAGAAGAAAACATTCTCCCCAGGAGAGTTAGAGTGAAGTACCAAGGAAAATTCCTTGATAAATCAAAAGCAATCGGATTTCTTGGAATTCGTCCCGAGACTATACTGAAAGCAGAGGTAAATAATTTAACTTTTTTGTTTTTTCCACATGCGCTTTAGAAATGTTCTCTTTTTTTATTTATTTAAACCTATTGAATCATTACATTTGATATTCAGAATGAGTTTATGTTTTTTTCATCCAATTTTACAACAAAAGTAGTTTATACATCTCCAAGAACAGGGAGTATCATGCATAAACTATCCTTTTTGTAATCGTATGGTTAAGAGCACATTAAATAAGTGAAACGAGATACATTCGTCAAGCGTCACAACTTGGCATAAAAAGATCTTGTATGCTGAATAAAAAGATAGAGAACATGATAATGATGACGCGGAGTAAAACTGGTTTCTTTTTTAGTCTAGATACTCTCCAATATGTGTAACTTGTAGAAAACGGTTTGAATTTTACATTTCGGACTCTGAAATGATTCTATTTTTGACCTTAAAGTGCAACATTTAATCTGAAAATTGGCCCTAGCTCTTCGCCGACTATGTTAGTGTACAGCATACACGTTTTGTTTTCTTCAAATATGTGTATTATTTCATTCACAGTTCGTCATTCCAAGAGATATCAAAGTTTATGCTAAAGTAGACGGAGGAGGTTCAGCTCCTGTAGATATACAGAACATAAGTACATTAGAGGATTTGAAATCTGCTGTTGTTGAACGTCTAGAGATTGTGTCTCCAAAAATAGTGAAAGTAAGTGTCATTTCAAATCTAGAATATGAAAAGGGGGGGGGGGGGGGGTAGAAAAAATATAATTTCTACAAATAGTTTATTTTTTTTTATTTTTAATCTAAAATAAACAAAGTCTTATCGATATAGCCATAATTAATTGACTTTCATTGATAAAAATCCTTTTCAACAATATACTAAAATGAATGTGTATTCAAATAAAGCATTCCCTGAAGTTATGAACATTAAAATCTACTAAACTTTCAAATTTATTTAATTTTTCTCTTCAGTCCTTTCAAAGCTCAGGAACATCTTACCGTCCATGTAACACACCACTATATGAAACAAGTATTACTGAGGAAAGTGTTATAGAAGTGACTATCTACGACAGAACAGAAACTGGTAGGTATTATTTCTTGTAAATCTTTGTTTAAGTAAACCCCAAAACTGTGTCGAGTCCAGGAAAGTCATGCAAGGTTTATAGCCTTGTGATCTGAAACGAGAATAAAAAGTCCGTGTTTTGTTTTGTTTTTTGCTTTATTTAGTTTTGTGTTTGTGTGCGTGAGTGTGCTTTTTTTAGAGGTGGGGGACCGACATGTTTTAAAGTTTATGAACTTGCTTTCAGTAACCGAGAGCGTTATTTTAAACAATGTTATTAATTATTGTTTTTTTGGTAAAGATTGCATGAAATGCAACCAAAAGCCTATGTTACTGACTTGATATCTAAATCTTCGAAGGTTTATCACTACTTTTGAGATACACAAAATATAGTGCATTGACCATGACATTCTATACACTCTATCCATGAACATTTCCAGCAATTAATTAATTAAATATATGCTCAGATATTCAAATTACAAAATGATGCTATATTTATCAAGTAAAATCACTTTTCCAAGGTGCATTAATATAATATCTGTTCTTAAAATATCAATGATGTCGTTGTTAAGTCATCTTTAAAAATTGAGTTATCTTTCTTTGTCCATAGTTGTAGTTAAATACTTTTCCAAAGCAGAAGCGAAATATATAACAAAGGGACATATAAACTCATCAGTCGAAAACGAACTTATCGCTTATTGCTGAACTAGTACACATTTTTGTTTAGGGCCAGCTGAAGCACGCCTCCGGGTGCGGGATTTTCTCGCTGTGCTGCAGACCCATTGGTGGCTTTCTACTGTTTTCTGCTCTTAGGTTAGGTTGTTGTCTCTGACATATTCCCCATTTTCATTCTCAATTTTATGTACAACCACCAGCAGGAAAAAAGCAAACGAAAAATGACCAACGGACAAACAACTGTATACAAGACACACTATAGATAGGGAACTAAAGATTGCAAGAGTAACCCTATCAAAACTGACCCCTGTGTGATATCATGTGCTTCGGAAGGGTAAGCACTAAGCAGATCTTGTTCTACAAGTGTTTTAGGTTCCTAGACACGAGGTGATTTGTGCTCGACATATCAGAGTTCATGGAATTCATTATAAACTCTGTAAAAAGTTAAATATTCGATCGGTGTGTATGAAAATTCAACACTATACCACAACTTGTTGGACATTTTAACAGATCACAATTACTACCAACATTCGACTTCAGAAGACCTAGACTGGTAAAGTTTTGTTTACTTCGAAATATTGCATGCTGATATTGGCATTGTATTGTTTAATATATTGTAATCTGTAGCGGACTTTTACTTAATAAATTGTTTACTTGGTTTCAATCCATTGAACTTTGAGTAAATAAAACATGAATTAAGTAAACTTTAGAAAACCAAACTTGGTACAGAAACAATATGTTGGGATTATTGCAGTTCAGATCCCTTTGCAAATCTAGAACATATGTCTTAAAATTATAATTCATGTAAAACCTGTCCACAGCAGCTACCATTATGATGAACAACAACATTACAAACAGTTTTAATCAGAAAAAAAGAGACGGTACATTATTTTTAAAGTGCTGTTGGTTGGCATATGATTTTTTTTAAACGTTATTAAAAGCAGCTTTTTAAATAACTCTGAATTTTAGAAGCAAAATTCCAGTTTCCCTTTTATTTTATTCTATTCTATGATTTTATTTTCAAACCCAATATACAGATCACACAGCTATTGATGATGATTTGAAAGATGCCGTCCTCTCAAGTTTCGAGACAAATGGAAAGAGTGTAGAAGTAGTGTTTTCCTTTGACACAACTGGTAGTATGAGTCCATATCTTGAGAATGTAAGGCTGCTTTAATTGAAATTAAAGGAGTAGGTCCGGTAAGACCCCTTTTTGGCCCCAAAATATAACAGTTTTACAAAATTGTTAAAATGTAAACTTTTAGTTATTTATTGGACAGTTGAATGCTTCTGCTACATAAATATGGGCTGTTTTTGACAATACAATGCACATATATCGGGTTGTAGCACCATTAAGTCATGCTAAATTACTGAAATCTTCAAAATTCTATCATTTTAGTTAAATTTTAGACGGTTTCCTTGTAAAACGAAAGTGGCCGCATTCGTGTTCATCCTTAATATTGAAATGTAAGTTGTATTTTATGATAATACATAACATATATAAAGGTTGTGGATGAACACGGATGCGGCCACTTTTATTTTTGACAAAAACCATCTGAAAAGTGACGTTTTTTGGCATATTTGAGAGATTTTTCATATTTGAGCTTGAATCGGATCGTTTTTAATGACTAAATCAGTTAAAAT
Source organism: Mytilus edulis (assembly GCF_963676685.1). NCBI lineage: Eukaryota > Metazoa > Mollusca > Bivalvia > Mytilida > Mytilidae > Mytilus > Mytilus edulis. The sequence goes on from NC_092347.1 coordinate 75,018,982, forward strand.
CTTTCACTTATACTAATTAAATCATGTGAAATAGACACTTAAGTCTTTAGAAAGTGGTCAAAATCTTTCGTCAGATGAAACTGAAAATTGAGGCCAAAATGAGTCCTTACCGGACCTACTGCTTTGTTTTTGTCTTTTTTATTTGACAATATAATTACTATGTATGATTTCTTCTTAATTATAATAACGTTGATATATTAAACGGTGGCATTTCTGCAGACTTCAAAGATTTATATGTATGGTTGCGTTAAAAAGTCTAAAATTTCAGCACCAAATATTTCAATTTCAATTTTCATATTTGTAAAAAATAAATTACAGAATTGAGCATTTTCTTAACCAAAGATAAATTTTTACCTTTTTCCAAATAAAATAAATTCGTATTTTTTTTAAAATTATTTCTTTCTTCTTGTAATTCATCAAATGTTTGGGTTGTAGGTGAGGAAAAAATTAAAAGAAACTTGTCAAAAACTTTTAAGAGACATACCAAGTATAAAAATTGGAATTATGGCTCACGGTGATTATTTTGATTATGAAAACTACGTCATCAAGATTCAGGACCTGACATCAAACGTCCAACAGCTGGTAGATTTTGCTTCCAGTACGTCATCAACTAGTGGAGGGGATGCCCCAGAGGTACTTAAATGGTTTTAAAAACTTAAAGTGGTATGGGTGTCGTCCGCCATCTTGGATTGTAAAAAACAGAGAACCCAAGGTCCCGATTTTCTATCAAGTTATCAAAATATGATGCAGGAATACAGATATCTAATGTGAATTTTCATTTAAAAGAAACAATTTATAAGAATATAATTTATGAATATTAATCTTTTTAAAATGTAGATTAATTTTTAAATGTTTTTAAATAGACATTTCAAGGGGAGGTAACTATAAAACAGTGCATTTTCTGAAGGAATCGACATGGAAATCCATTTTCCTATTTTGTATTTTAGCCGGAAAAAAACGTACGGTGACCCTATCTTTTCTTTTGATATTCTCAAAGAATTGTCTGAAAGTTATTGGTTTCTAATTTCTTTTACAATTCTATCATTTTGTTTAGTTTCTAATCACAAAATGGTGTTTTTTCCTGTATAATCCACACAAAATGTATCATTTGTCACAACCTGTAGCAAGAGAAAATGCGCGGTGACCTATCATTTTATTATATTTTTGACTATATATATCAATAGATACTACATTTTGGCAAAGTATGAACAAATTCTATCATTTTTATATTTTAGACTCCCATACCACCTTAAGTCAAATTAACAGTAACCTCGAGATTATTTTACACAATTTTGATAACATGTATAAGAACATGAAGAATAACGTAGAGCCTGAGGTAGTACGATTGCTAATGAGACAGCTATTTAACAAAGACTAACTTAAGGACAAGTATGTGAAGACAACTTACAGTTCGTCTTTGCAAAATATCTATAATTCACACATGCATGCGAGTTAGTTGCACCTCTTGATTATTTATTAAAAAAAACTTGCATAGTAATATATATATTGTCCCAATCGCTAGTTCAATACAAAAAAAATCTAGCCAAAAAGTCATAATAAAACAAAAATTGGGGGGACCTTACCAACGGAAATTCCACACTTGTCATTACACCCCTCCCCAAATAAACAAAAGCAAAAGAAACACAAAAACCAATTTACAATTTATAACAAGCAGTTTAGATGAATAAATTGTTAAGCCAATAAATCAAGTTCTTAGTATTTATTTTTTCAGTGTTATGAGTGGGCATTACATAAAGCTCAACAACTGGACTGGTCAGAAGATTCAGCGAAGGCTTTGGTTGTTATCGGAGACCATGAACCACATCCACCATCTTATACAGATCAGAACATCAACTGGCACACAGAACTAGATGTCTTAAAAGGGATGGGAGTTAAGGTATATACAAATTAACTACTATACTTTTGTTTTAAATGTAACCGGGTATTGGTTACTAGAATGACGATGATAACGAGATGCAACCGACAACCGGTTTCAGAGGTTGACGATACCAGAGACCAGTAGGGAAACTACTTCTATAAAATAATTGGACTTTAAACTGATCATGTTCATTTTGTGTTTTTAAGATCTAAGAAAATAACATGCATTTTCCCCAAATGTTTTATTATTAATTAAGGCGGCATCGTATATTGATGTACCAGTACAAAATTTACGAAATCGAATCCTGATACACTAAGGATGTGTTTGACTGGTTCGTAAGTTTCTGAGACGGTCACGAGGTAAAAGTAAAAGCTCAAAATGGCATTCAGCCAAATGAGATAAAATATGAAGTCAATTTTCTTATTTCTTGAGATAAAGATGACAAAAAGAAAAAGGATAAAAAAGCAATTAAAATGGACAGATTGAAAAGCCAGAAAAATAGTATTGAAGTAAATTTTCCCCGAAAACATTTTTTCTATTTTGCGTAAAAGTATGATTAAGCGACCGAAAACACCTGAACAAAAAAAAATACTTTTATACTTGTATACATATCTTCTAAGGTTTATGGTGTATTTTGCAACAGTATAGAAGGAAACGCCAGGAAGTTTTATGAAGAATTAGCAGACCGTACCGGTGGATGTCTTCTTAGATTAGCTAACTTTAGTTTAATTACAGAAATGTTTTTGGGAGGTATATAACTTTAAAATTATTATACATTACAGTGTTATTTTATTCATATGAATATATAATACAATTGAACTGTGTACTTCACTAGTTGTTTTAGCCTTTATGGACGTCACATGCATGCTAGGACAGGGGAATATGTTGTATGGCTATGGATGTTGTATTGAACGTGCCTCTGGTCTGACTGTGCATTCGTTTATATATATAATACAAGTATATGATTATTAAAATTATTTATGTTTAAAAATATGTAAATCATTGAATACTATTAAACAAACACACAAAATGCAGAAAATAATTAGCATGCGGATCAACAAATCAAAATAAAAGTCAATCCAACAAGAATCTTTCTACCCCAACTAGAATATTAATGATAGCCCCATTAAAATAAAAAAAACGTCGAAATACGTCAACGGGTATTTTCTATGGGTAATCTTTCATTTACAGTGTGTTACAAGGAGTCGAACCAGGAACAGTTGGAAGCATTCACTGAAGAATTAAAACTAGAAGGTAAACTAACAGAAGAAACCAAAGTTCTCATGAAACAACTGGAAGATACGAAACCGGCATCAGAAGAAAGAAAAACGAAGGGCACTCCCAGTTACCTGGTAAATTTTATTATCGATTAAATCAGGGACGGAAACGGTAACTGAAAATCGGGAGAACGGGAGAAAAAGAAAATGCAGATAAAATAGGTGGGAGGAGGAATGTTAGTGGACTGTGACATAGAGAAAAACTTGAATCAGAAATGTACCCTCTGTTAATTCATCCACTGAGCATTACAGGTCCTGCATGTGTAAAGTTTTTTTTTTTTTTTACAAACTATATAGTAGCAAATTGTTTAACTCTTGGTAACTGGCTAGTTTTCCCTGCACAGTTTCGTGTAAGCTTGTTTTTTTTTTTAGAATAAATTAATCAAACTTTGTTGACATAATTTTTCAAATAGTCGGCGAAGTAATGCTGCATTATGAAAATCTGTTAGAAAGAGTCGACGAGTACCGCTGCGTTTTTGCAATCTCTTTGAAAGAGTTAACGAAGTATCGCTGCGTAATGTCAATCTGTTTGAGAATTAATTTTTACCCTTTTTTTGTATTTTTCAGAAAAAATACAAATTTGATTGGTGGAACTTTAAAAAGGATCATACTAAAACACCACAGTATAGTTACAACTCTGAAACTGACAAATGGACACAATACAACAATCCAACACAAAGTAAGGAATTTTTTCAATCAAAAAATCTAATCAAATCAATGATAAAAATATTTCCATGGTTAGTTTCAACATTTGCATTAATTTTCCTTAATTGTTTTAATATTTGTATTTAATTACACAAAAAAATTACGACATCTAATACATTCTCTTATAAGGGAGGAAGAGTATATATAAATTTGCCAAAAAATACCTAAAATTTTGATGATAGGTCAGTGGTTACATCACCAGCATTTATAAATCTATACACAGAGATCAGAATATCAAACTTCATGTATTTTTAAACATCTTTTTTTCAGTTCCTCCTTCGACTTCGACACCAAGCGACACAAATTCGACAATCGTTAAGTGTAGCTTATTTAGGGGAGATCGACATTCCAAACGACGTGGATGTAATGTAATGTGAAATCGACATACCAAAAGACGTGGATGTATGTAGTATGTCATAAATGCACTAAAACTAAGTGAAGAGGATAGCCATAACAGGCATAACAAGCACGTATAATGACGGGTATCAGTGTCCTTCATAACAAGCAAGGTCGTTTTAAGCTCTTAGAATATTTGCCGAAATCAAAAGACTATCATGCATACCTCAATATCGATGTCACATAACATACCAAAGCATGCATTTACATTGAAGAGGGTGCTAAAAGGAGAGAGAAAGAGAGAGAGCCGTATGGTGAGCAGAATTCGCATTGTCGGATACAGACAGGGTTCAAGTGGTCTGGGATTAGAACATAGAATTATAATGTATTTTCATTGAAGGGGGTGGAATGAGAGAATGAAATGTTCATTCATTTAATTGTAAATTATAATTTTGTTCTTAATATAATAAATGGAAAAAATAACTGCATTTTTTGTAATGAACTAAAAAAAGTCGTGTCAAAAGCATTCTATTGCCATCAGAAAACCTTGCACTGATATTTTTATAGAACTATGATTGAGACACGACGAATACATTCTTGAAATACAAGGAGACTGAATTGTGCTATAGGTATCCATCTTTGTAAGATCCATCTTTTTATTGGAAGGAGGAAAGCAATTGGTTCAGCTTTAAACATAATTATATCGAATAGCTTAAATATAAGATGCACTACAGTTTAAATTATATATATTAAATTACTTGTGCATCTTATATTATCCAAATGACCAGAATTTGCATTTGCGGATACAAAAAGGGGGTCTGGGATTGAAACCCATTCTTTCTTTTTTTATTCTTTCTAAATACATAATGTCTACGAAATTTCTTCCAGTGGAACCTCAGGGGCGTATCACAGCCATTTTTAAAAGGGGTTCAACTTAGTGTCCCCATTCAAATCTTGTACGTCAAAAATCAACCCCCTGAACCCCCTCTTGATCCGCCACTGAAACTACTATATCTTCCCGTTTTCAAATTTCAGTTTTTTGCCTGCATATTCTAATATCTGCTTCTTGTCCTTTTGTTGGGTTGCTGTCTCATGAACGATTCATTTTTCTTTTATTATTTCATTTATAAAAATAAGAGGATGTGGTATGATTGCTAATGGGTCAACTCTCCAAAAGAGACAAAATGACACAGAAATTAACAACTATAGGTCACCGTACGCCCTTAACAATGAAAAAACCATACCTAAATTGTAAGATATAAAGGCAACGAAATGAAAATTGTAAAACATTTTAAACAAAAAACTAACAGCCTGATTGATGTACAAAACAATGAACGAAGAACAAATATGATTTATAGCAACAAACGACAACCACTGAATTACAGCCTCTACTTGGGACAGGGGGATACAGAGCGTGGTGGATTTGCTGGCACCAAATCCTTCCCTTTACCTGCATGGGACAGCAATGTAACAGTACAATATAAGAACAAAGCATTAGAAGGGGTTAACTCATCAGATCTTTATAAAGCAGAAAAAAACTTATCAAAACACAGACTGAACGCGGCAGTGTACTTAAACATCCCTAAGTAAATATAAATCACAAAATACAGAGGTGAGAGTACTTGCAGTTACTGACAGGTAGTTCAAAGCAAATAACAACTAATAAAAAATCATACGCCTAAGAAAAAAGATGTCGGATTCTACTGGTACAGCTTTTCTTACTAACTAACTGAATACACCTTATCGCTAATCCCGGCTGACCCGGCCGCTTGAACTTTTGACGCATTTTCCATTGTGGCGTCAGATATTTTGTTTTATGACGTCAAAATTTTACGGGAACCTGTGTGATATCCAGTAATGGCGGACAAATAGCGATAAGGTGTATTATATCGAAGTTCTTATAGAAAAGGGATTATACATTCTTTATACAAATATAAGAAGATGTGGCATGAGTGACAATGTTAAAACTATCCATCCGAGTCACACTTTATAACAGTAAACCATTACAGGTCAAAGTACAGTCCACTATTGGAAATAAAAATAATGTTATCCTATCTTTTCTTATACTGAAAACCTTATGCAGTCTTTCTTATTTCTATAAAGCAAAATAAAACTTAGACATGCATGCTAATTCAATCCATTCTGCATTAATACTACACAAGTTTTGGAGCTAAGTACAATTTTATGTGCTTCCAAAATCAGCAAAAAGAAAATTTGATGTTTACCCCAAAAATCATTACGAATATCTTTTATCAAAAGAGAAAACATAACATTTCGGGAGGGCAACTTATAAAATCTAATGTGATTAAAAATCTCTAGAAATCACTTGTGTCGAATCTCATGTAAAAACTTCGTATTTGAAAATTTTGATGGATAAAGATCACTGTTATTTTAGCTGAATGAAAATTGGGCATCCTATAAGTACAAATGTTAATCTCGAACCATATTTTGCAACATAAATATCAAATTAGTCCTAAATATACAAACTATAGTTATAATCCTTTGAATTATTTGAATTTGTATTCCTATAAGCGAATATATGAAGGGGCGACCAGCTGTCCAAAGGTGACTGAGTTTCCCTTGAAATTTAAGCTATGACCTTTGACCCAAATTTAAGAAAATTGTGACCACTGTTGATAACGACGACATCAATATTTCGATGAGGCTTATTTTTCTCTTTTCAATCATTAAGTATATCAGTGTGTTATTCAATTTACCCAAATCGATCAAATTCGTTGACCCTACTATTTTACAAGTCCATTTTTTAATGTTACTATGTAGGTGACTCTTCCCCTACCATTCCATAACCAAATATATTTGGCCGACCATTAGTATCTGAGACTTGACCTCTGAAAACTGAGCCTTCTTCACTGATCCACGAAATGAGGTCGAGGACTGGTGAACCTTGTAGACATTACAAGGATACCATAAATTAATTACCAAATCGTAGTTATCATAGAACTCATGCTAAAGGAGATGTGAAAGATACCAAAGGGACATTCAAACTCACAAGTGAGCCATTCACATGACGAAAAACGTTTTTTAGCAGGCACTTAACCATAAAAATTAGGTCAAGGATAATGATTAAATGACAGATGGAAACTTCGTTGCACAATAGATCTATATACAAAGTATGAAGTGTGTTGGTTAGAATTCGATTATAAAACGAAAAATTGAAATAAGCTTTCTTACCTAACCGGGTCAATAGGCTTTCACCTTAACAGTAGACAGATAAATATAATAGCTACTGCTAGCTGCGGCACCTTTTCTATGTTATTTCAATCTGATTAAAATTTGTATTTCCATTATTTCGCGTGCTTGTATATATGAGCTCAGCGATAACTTAATTAGAGTTCTATATTTTAATTAAATTGCTGTTGTTTACCACTCTTTTTGTAATTATTCTTTAACGTTAAAGTCAATTGTAGGTCAAATTATGCTAACTAGGCATATAAGTGTGTAAGATTGACCTGTGTCTAATTGTCATTTTGTTTTCATACATACCTTAACAGAAACCCTTCCCTTCTCACCGTTTGCAGTCTTTCTTATTTCTATAAAGCAAAAATATACTTAGATCTGCTAATTCAGTGCATTCTGCATTAATATTATAACAGTTTTGAAAATATTTAACTACAATTTTATGTGCTTCCACACTCAGCAAAAGAAAATTGGATATTTAACCCCAAAATAATTATGAACACGTTCTATCAAAAGACAGAAACAACATTTTGGGAGAGCAACTTATAAATATAAATATATAGAAAACACCTCGGAATCACTTGCATCAAATCTTATAAGATAAAGATCAGATAAAGATATTTTATTTTCTAATCATAGGGCTCATAACAAGCATGTAATCACATAAAGTAAAAATAAAAAGCCTTTCTCTATGGCAAGCCGTTCTCGTCAAAACTATGTTTAAACCATTTTTCGAAAAATTTACACACTGAGAATTACAACAAAGCACACTGAGATTTAAAAACTTAAAAACGCACACTGAGAATTGAAAATTACACATCGAGAATTGAAAATTACACACTGAGAATTAAAAATTACACACTGAGATTTCATAAAGACGCACTAAGATTACAAAAATGAAAAACGCACACTGAGAATTGAAAATTACACACTGAGAATTGAAAATTACACACTGAGATTTCAAAAAGACGCACTGAGAATAAATAAACTGAAAACACACACTGAGAATTTGAAATTACACACTGAGAATTTAAAATTACACACTGAGATTTGTGCGCACTTTCTATGCGCACATATCTAATTAGCATACTTAATCTGAATCTATTACAAGCTTAAAACAACAAGAGGACAGAACTCGTTAGTCCTTCGATTTGATTCCAAATTATTAATAAAAAAAACTTAAGAAATACAAGAACAAGAAAAATACCCACTTACTCTTATTACAAAATATAACCAAATGGTGAAAAACTTTATTAAAATTATAAGAAAACATTGGAACAATCTGCAAAAGAATGCAGTGAAAGTGAAATTTTTACTCAAGTGTCTATATATAGCATATAAACGTAACAAAAATATAAAAGATTAACTAGCGAAATCAGGGAAACAGTTGGAAGACTTTTGAAAAAGGACCCCTGTTTAATTACTGGTAGTAATGATCTGAATTATAGGCAACAAACTTATGAATATGAGCGATGTTAAGTCTTGAAATTTATTACGAATGTTGGTTGAAGGAATCGCATTTCATTATAATGACAAGAGTTCTTGAGATCAAGATATTAATCTGTTGAATTATTCATCTCATGAATATTCATTAGTAATTTGCATATTAATCTCAGTGTGTATTTTTGAAATCTCAGTGTGTAATTAACAATTCTCAGTGTGTGTTTTTCAATTTATTTCATCTCAGTGTGTCTTTTTAAAATCTCAGTGTACTTTTGAATTCTCAATGTGTGTTTTTTATTTTTTGAAATCTCAGTGTGTAATTTCGATTTCTCAGTGTGTTATTTTAGGTTTTTTAATCTCAGTGTGTATTTTTTTTTCGAAAAAAGGGTTTAAACATAGTTTTGACGAGAACGGCTTGCCATATTTCTCTCCCACTCGCATACACTCACACACACAACTATCGTTCTGATTAAGGATGATCGATTTTACAGTACATCATGTAAATGAAAAAAATGAAATACAGATAAAAATACCATTCAAATATTTAGTTTCTCAATGTGTAAAATGAGGATAGCAGTTCACATAATTTAGAGTTAAAATGAAGGCTATCGTTTGACATAAACCAAATAAGCAGATTACTATCGGATATTTGGGATAAATATGGGTATTTTGCAAAGAGTTCATCCAGAAAGGTTTTTCTTTTCTTATTATAAAGGGTACATTTAAATAAAAAATGATTTTCGTCTTCAACCGAGTTCATTGAACAGTTCAGTTCAGTTTCTTGTATATTCCTCCATTAATTGTGGAGCACTAACCAAAGGGTATAGTTTTAGCAACTATGTACACCTTAAAACATAAGGAAACAAATAATTATATACAGATGACTGAATTTGGTTATAATAATCACTAAATGATAAATATCATAATTAATTCAATGGATTGTCATCATAAAGTTTTAAAAGATATATAATAATTCATATGTGCTGGGTTGTAAGAAAATTTTAAGAGACAACTGCATATATTTACAAATAAGAATTAAAATGGTCTCAAATTAAAATTACTTATAATTATTAGTTAAGAGTGCTATAAATACATCAGGAACTATAATGAAAATTATATTTTATAAGACTTATGTAAAATGGTAGGGGTTTGGAAAAATTTGAGCTAATATATATACATAAATTTTCTTCACAGTTTATTTTACTATATGGGGATCTTGTCATTATTCTTTAAATTATAACTGATATCTTACAATTTAAAAAAGAGAAGATTTATTTTAAATACATGTACTTATAAGTCATAAAATAGTAAGATGATATACTATTAGTAATGAACTGTTTTATTTTAAAAAGTTTGCTTATACTGTACTTGTGATCAAGTTTTTTATCCTTTTTGTGCGCAGCAAGTGCATCTCATAACACATATTTCTAGCCAGAGTTTCAATGCTTTCATACACAGTTGAGTAACAGTTTATGTCTTTGCTAGAACAAAACTGGCATATGTTCTCTCTGATCTTGGCAGTGTAATATTTTTTCCATGGTCATCAATTTTTCGTTCGTAACGGCCTCTCTCTATGCGGAGACAATGATTACTTATTCCATGGAAGTATTATATTGAGTAATGACTTTGTTTCACATTGGTAGCGCAAAAGGGGATGGTTATTTTTTTACTACAACTGAATCAAATGAAGAATAGCATTACTTTTTTCCCCAGTAAACTGATATGGCGGAACTTTGCCGTTTATGTAGTTCTACTATTCCACACACTAAGAATCATTTGCCATATGATAAATCAAGATTTTCAAGGGATATAAAACTTGCCTTAAAAGTTGATATAGAACAAGACACAACTAGTCATCCACAGTATATTTGTGAGTCATGCAGAATGAAATTAAGGCGCTGGAGAAAGAACTTAAATAATCGGAAAGTAAATTTAAAGCCGATTAATATCAATGTAAACTATCAAATATCTAACACTGCTGAAATTAATTGGGAACAAATTCAGAAAACTAGTAAGAACTGTTAACTGTTTACGACTTTGTGCTGCAAGTGAAGACAGATGTAATGTTTGTCAAATGTATAGAACATTTCTATATATGTGTCGAACCCGGCTGCGTTCCGCCATGTCAAAACCCAAACTGACACATAGACCAGATTACATGAATCCAAACATGTTACGAGAAAGATGTCTCTATTCACGTGATGAAATTAGAGGCCTGAAGAGAAGGATTAATGTTCTGGTTGAACAGATACATACTGACTGTACTAAAAATGGCATTGAACTGGAAGATGGACTTTCATCATCATTGTTAAGATAATGCAGGACAACAAAAATGCTGCGCTACAGAACTTCCAGGAGGGTTCCATACAACATCTTCTATGGCAGCAGCAGCTTGAAGCAGCAACACAAATAGACTCGAGGCAAATGAGAATGCATCCCATACTTTTACGATGGTGCATCGCACTTCATGCAAAGTCACCTTCAGCATATAAGATGATGAAAAACAGCAAAATCCTAACTCTTCCTTGCGAAAATACTCTAAGAGATTATACAAAATTCACAGATGCTGGTAGTGGATGGAATTCAGATGTAATTGAGAGAATTATAATGGATCATGGAGTTGATGAAAACGCTTTGAAAAGTGAAGTGAGCTTGCTCTTTGATGAAGTTAAAATAAAATCAGGACTGGTCTATTGTACTGAAACCGGGAAATTAATAGGATTTTGTGACCTAAAAACTATAAATTGTCAACTGCCAAATATTGGCATGGTCGTTAAATGTCATATCCTTGACATTTATGTATACATCCGGTTACTTCGGTAAATTCCATAATTACGAGTATCCCGAAAACGTCGTTGAACCCATGCATCGATACAACTAATTGAAAGATGTCAAATTAATTAACAGATACTTAACGATTTTGCGGCATCGCACTATAAACGTTTGAAGTCGGTTTGTTGGAGTTCCTGTCAATATAATACTTCCATGGTATAACTCTCTTATCTCTGTTCTTAATATTGAAGAAATCTTATGTAAAAAATCCGAATTGGAAATTCTAACAGGTCAAGATCACTGTTATTTAACAGTGAAATGAAAATTGGGCATCTTCTTAAGTACAAATGTTAGTATCGAACTATATTTTGCAACATAAATATCAAATTAGTTCTAAATATACAAACCGTATATAGATATAATCCTTTAAATTACCGATATTAGAATTTGTTTTCCTATAAAGGAATATATGCGGCCGTGCAGCTGTCTAACGTGACTATGCGTTTTCCATTAAATTCTAGCTATGACATGAGACCCAAATTTAAGAAAATTGTGACCACTGTAGATAACAACAACATCAATATTTTGATGATGCTTATTTTTCTCTTTTTATAATAAAAGGGAAGATCTTAAATATCGTGTTTCCACTGCTCAACAGGTTCCATCATCAGGTGGATCCCCTCTCCTTGACTGTTTCGGCGCTGTCCACGACAATCTCCAGGGGTGCACCGACTGAGTTGATCAGACCATGGAAGTCAATATAATACTTCCATGATCAGACTCAGCCAGGAACCAGCAAGCTCTTCCACTGCTCTTCTCTCTTCCTCCATACCCAACCAGAAGCTTCCTCTGCTTGTTTCCCAACTTTTCCAACCAAGCATCTTCTGACTGTTCCAGTTAGTCCTAGGGACCCCAAGCCTCTCCACAATGCTTGAGAAACAAAGCCTCTACAGCCTACCTCCACTGGAAAATACCATGCCCTCCAATTCTTCTCTTGGATGTCTGTTACCAATTTTTGGTACTCGGCAAGCTTTCTCTCATGGGCTTCATCAATTTTTGTTTCCAATGGCACTGTTAGCTCTACAAGAATGAACTGTATGCTGATTCTGGACAACAGCACAATGTCTGGTCGGAGGGTTGTTATTATAATCTCTCTTTGGAAGGTGGTCTTTCCCCCAACGTCGGCTTGCATCTCGCAGTCATTTGTTGTTGCTAGAATACCACTGGCTTTGCTGTATGTGTCTTTTGATGAAACTCTCCGCCTCTCCACGAAGATCGTCTTGCTGAACAAGTTCCCTTTATGTCTTGAATCTGCTGACTGTCATAATGGTTGTTGAATGTTGCCAAAACCAAATGGCCCTGATGTTACCACTCCCACTATGTCTCTCTGTCTTAATCGGCTCTGCATTTTCAACAGCGCTTTTAGCCACCGATTTCCATCCTGTCCTGACATCAACATTTGCCTCTTTCACCTTGTCATCTTTACTGTCTTGTCTGGTTTTGGTGACTTTAAACTCCTCTGTAATAGAGACAGTGGTAGTTGAGATTTTGAACTGGTGCTGTACAAGCCAATGCTGCTAAAACTCGTTGGAACCCCAGGCCATTTGCGTAAGTGTCTGTTGAACATCCTCTCTAAACTTTCAACTTGATTAGAGGTACTTCGTACATCAACAGACGCCATGTTATCCTTGGTAATATTCCATGCTGGTAGCACCACGCCTTGTACTTCCCAGGTAAACCAGACTTGTCCATCCACTTTCCTGCCTGTGAAACCATCTCATCTACACTTTCTCTGTGGTTCAAGGAGTCTCTTAACCACTTGCCCAAGCTTTTGACCGGATTCTCCATGATTTTTGGAATTATGTCTCCTCCAATCCTAATCTTTCTGTCCTGCATCTTTTCTCTCTTTAATATTAGACTCCTTGACTTTGATGTCTTGAACTTCATACGTGCCCAGTTTATAAGGTCACCTAGATCTTGCAGCAACCACTTTGCTGTTATTGTCATGTCATCCATGAATGGTCTTGTTGGTGGCTGACTAACCCCAGATAACACTACAGGTCCTCTGCTCATCTTCTCTGTTGATTTTACTAGCATATTTATTGCTGCTGAGAATAAAACTACTGATATGATACATCCTGTAACTATTCACACTTCTGGCCTTTGCCATGCTGTTGTGTAGTCTGCAATCTTATTAAAATAAGTTCTCATCACTTGCTCCTCAATTTTTTATATGTCGCCGTGAAAAAATCGAGGAGCAAGTGATGAGAACTTATTTTAATAAGATTGTGTAGTCTGTCACTGTAAACCTCATTATAAAGCTGTTAAACTAGTGCTGAAGCATTTCTCTAATGTTTCAAGGAATGTGGTATTACTCCAAGGTTAAGTCTACCAGCGTGTGTGGTATACTTCTGTAAGCAATTGCCAGGTCTAACCACAGGACAGTCAAATCGTCTTTGTTCTCTTTGGCTTCCTGGATAATCTTTGTTAAAACGCTTGTGTTTTCTAAGCACCCTGGTTCTCCTGGTACTTCTCTTTTCTGAACTGAGATGTCGATATAGTTGTTCTCAAGCATACTAAGTAATTGTTGTAACCTGCTTTGCCAAAGCAAGATTGCAAGACAAACCTTTCCCTCAACGTTGAGAAGTGATATGGTCCTAAACTGTTTAGCTCTTTAGAATGTTCCTCCTTTTGAATTAAACAACCATCTGATTTTAACCAATCCTCTGGATACCGATATCTTCTCCATACAACTTTGATAAGTCTCCATAGTTGTTTTGTGAGGTTTGAACAGTTCTTATAAACTCTGTATGGAATGCCGTTTGGTCCAGGTGCTGATACTGCTCTTTAAAGTTGACATCACTTCATGGAGTTTGGGTTCTGGTATATCAAACTACTGTTATAGCTCATCTGGACTTATCAATCTATGTCGTCTTCAAGCTCTGTTTCTCTGTCTGGATCACTAAGAGTATCTTCGAAATATTGTTCAACCTATTTTTTGGGGCAATCTCACCGGCGTGATCTTTTATCTCCCAGAAGTTTCTTTACAAAGCCAAATGGATTAGCTGTAAATTGTGATCACTTTCTTGCTCTTTCCCTTCTGTTCTTTCCAAGGTTCTCTAATCTCCTCAATGTTTGTATTCTTTCCCTATTGACATCTCTTAGCTCTTTTAATGTCTTTTGTTCGGGTAACTCCCCTTTTTTTATCATGAGCTTCGTTTTCTTCCATGACTTCTTCCTGCTGTACATGGAGGTGTTGAAAACTGTGGTGTGTTTCCTGGTTCATCTCCTCCTCCGTCAGATCAGGTTGCCCTTTAATTTGCGTCGTTCAAAAATTGGTGTCACTGAACAGCCCATCTTTGTGCGATGAATTTTAAGTCCTTTCTCACTTTTACTTATCTCCCCATAACTACAAACTCTAGATGTGTCCATTTCCTGTCTCGTTTTTCCGTGTTTCAGTTCCAGTTGTTTCCTTTATCCCTCCTGTTGGTCGATCATCCTCTCCCGCGCTCGCACGTCCATGGGGTGTCTTATAATATATCTTTCTATAGCAATGCTGTAATATATGTGTGTCATTCAATTAACCCAAATCGACCAAATTCGTTGACCCTACTATTTTGACAAGTCAAATTTTTAATTTTTGTTGCCATGTAGATAAACTCATCACAGATACCAGGATTAAATTAAGTATATATATATGCGTTAGACGCGCGACATTTTGGTGACCGTGTCCCCATCCTTTTTATAATCCTAGGTCCACGTCTGAATAGACATATGTCTAATTTTCCCCACGACGGGATCTTATTATTGACGAGTGATCGACCATGGTAATGTTTATTGTCATTATATAAAAAAGAAGATGTGGTATGATTGCCAATGAGACAACTGTCCACAAGAGACCAAAATGACACAGACATTTACAACTATAGGTCACCGTACGGCCTTCAACAATGAGCAACGCCAATACCGCATAGTCAGCTATAAAAGGCCCCGATAAGACAATGTAAAACAATTATGTCTATTTGTCTAATACGGCGCGTTGTTACCGGAATAGATTGGTGTTAAAGATTATCACATCGGAATCTTAAATAGTGTCGGCTGTTGGATAGTGACCAATATTTTAAGCATTACAGTGCGAGACAGATGTAGTGGTATCTCTAAATGTTTTATGTTCCACTTTATAGGTGCAATATGTTTTTCGGTCTGTGCGTCCGTTCGTTAGTCCGTTCGATCGTCCGTTTGTTCGCCCGTCTGTCCAGCTTCGGGTTTAAGTTTTTGGAAAAAGTTTTTGGTCAGGGTAGTGTTAGATGAAGTAGAAGTTCAATCTACAATCAACCTGAAACTTATTACACATCTTCCCTATATTATGACCTTTCTAGTTTTAATGCCAAATTGGGGTTAAAATCCAAATTTCACAATCCACTGCATGAACATAGAAAATGATAGTGCGGATTGGGCATGATGATGCGTGTACTATGGAGTCCTATGGACACATTCTTGGGTTTTTTTTATTATTATTTTGCATGTGTGTGTGTGTGTGTGTGTGTGTGCCGGTGTGTTGCCTGTGTCTGTGTTACAGTGTGTGTTCTATATTACATACTATAAAATATATAGTTGTATATAGCAATTTTTAATTATATCCGGTTCCCGAAGACATCGTCGTCTTAAAAAAAAACATTACAGTATCTACTTTTGTTTAACCTATAGGTGCTTGCGATTTGAGACCCCTGGCCCTCATTCCTGTTGGGATACTACTTGAATGCGCAGGGGGTTTTACCGACTTGGCCGCCCTTGCCGGACATCAAAACTATTTATATAATTGTCTATGCTTCACGTATTTTCAAACACTGATATCTCTTACCATTTTAAAATTAATTCTGTAATATAGATATAAATAGTATGCAAACAAATCGATTTTTGTACACTATTTAAAATACACCGTATCGTCTAATAATAGAACAGGATATTTTAAGATTTTATTGTGAGATATTTCATTGGACAATAAATATAGAATAAATCTTTCAGTCGCTATAGTATATAAACAAGTTAGTATAACAAAGTATTCAGTTTTATATATAGTAAACACTATAAATCCTTAGTACACGGTTAAACATTACTGAGAAAATGGCAACTCCTTTAGTTGATGTTTATGTGAAATTACCGACAGGTCGTACTTCAGTTTTGAAATTATTACCCACGGAACAAGTAAAAAGAATTATTGAACAGATTGCAAAAGAAGAAGAAATTATCCCCGGGAGAGTAAGAGTGAAATACCAAGGAAAATTCCTTGATAAATCTAAAACAATCGGATTCCTCGGAATTTGTCCAGAAACTATACTGAAAGCAGAGGTATATATGTAATTCTTTTTTGAATTGTTTATATTTGTTGCACTTAATTGTGGAATGTATCCCCTTTATTTTCTTTGCAGATTTATATTTTTTGTGTTTTTATAACAAAAAATTCATTGATTTTTTTGATTTTTTTCCATTAATTTAATAGATCAGCAAAGCACAGCAAATTTGACAACAACAAAAAATATATATATATAAAGACATCCTGAACAAGATTTTTTTGGTGAAGGTAAAGCTGTAACCTTTTTTTCACTTTGGTAAGAGACATTCTTCGATGAAAAATTTTACAAACATATTGTTGGAAACGGATTTAATATAAAACAAGAAAATGGGATATGATTGCAACAAGAGACCAAATGACATCATATGGCTTATAACAATGAGCAAAGCCCATACCACATTGAGTTAACACTTCAGACCATTAAATATACTTTTATATTTGGCACTGCGAACAAATGCAAGTAATTTGCCCATGCCACTTATCAACTATCAATATAGCATTTCAACATTAACCTTACGTTATCTTCAAATATATGTGTTATATTTCATCCACAGTTCGTAATTCCAAGAGATATCAAAGTTTATGCTAAAGTAGCTGGAGGAGGATCAGCACCAGTAGATATACAGAACATTAGTACATTAGAGGATTTGAAATCTGTGGTTGAACGACTAGACGTTGTGTCTCCAAAAACAGTGAAAGTACGTGTACACACGACAATAATTTATTTCCATTTACAGAATGAAAGTTTAACAGGAAAAAAAAAGAACATGACAAATAATTTATTTTTATTGACCCTTAAAATAAACAAAATCTTATTGTTAGGTCCTCAGTGCTCTTTAACTTTGTACTTGTATGGCTTTATAAGTATTTAGATCCGAACATCACTGATGATTTTTATGTAGACGAAACGCGCGTTTGGCGTATTAAATTATAAGCCTGATACTTTTGATAAATATTATTGATATAAGCATAAATAAAATTGTACTGGATTTATTTCATTGATATAATCAAATGTAGTGACTTTTTCATGAAGTGACTTTATCGTTGATAGAATTACTATTGGATCATTTAAAACAATATAATCAAAACATGCAATTCATTAAGTTGTACATTAAAATCAACTATAAAGTTTCAAATTTTATAAATATTTTCTTCAGTCCTTCAAAAGCTCAGGCACTGTTTATCGTCCATGTAACACACCACTATATGAAACAAGTATTAGAGAGGAAAGTGTTATAGAAGTGACTTTCGGTGACAAAACAGACGATAGAACAGAATCAGGTAGGACTTATTTCTTGTTAATCTTTGTTTGAGTAAATCCCAACACTCTATCGAATCTAGAGAGGTCATTGCCGAGAGTTATGCAAGGTGTGTGTGTTATTTTTATAAGGGGGTATTGTTTTAGCACACTCGTTGATAGACTTGCGAATATGGTCAGTAGACTTGTGATCAGGGTTAGTAGATTGTTATTTGAAACAAGAATAAAATTTGGGTGTGATTTTTTATAAGGGGGATCGTGTTTTACTTTTACCACAGTCGTTGATATTCAAGTGTTGGACAATGTAACTTCTCATCGACATGACATGTTTTTTTTTCTAATACTATGAGCTTGTTATCAGTAACTGCGACCACTATTTGACACGTTATTTTAAAATTATTGTATTTCTTGTACCTGTCAGGGTTGTTATGTATTAAACATTATATTTCGCTTCTTCGATTTACCATATACTATGCCTTTGTCAAGATTAAAAAGGGGGGACATACCTAGGAAATGGTTGACCGTTATAAACTAAAATGTTTTTTTCAAGACTCGAGTTGTTTGGAGCTAGACCTATTGTGCAGAAAATGTTTGATTGATTATCAAATTATGTCAAAAGTAAAAAAGGCGATTGAGCAATCAATTTCAGAAGACAAAACTTAGACCAACCACAAACTGTGTTGGGATTTATCCAGTTCACCCCTTTTGAAGATCTAGATCTAGATCATGTTGATCGTATATGTAAAATTATCTCATCTAAAGTATCACTTTTATATAAAATTAAAGTATATTTGCCAGTACACACAAGGCAACTATTTTATAATGCATATATTCTACCATATATAGACTATTGTAGTTCAGTTTGGGGAAATTTATTACAAAAAGATTCAGATAGAATCATAAAACTTCAAAAAAGAGTAGCAAGAATTATACTGGAATGCGATATTTCTATTCCATCTAATTTCATGTTTTCTTCTTTAAAATGGCTATCTTTTACCAAAAGAATAAACTACCAACAATCAATTCTAATGTATAAAATTGTAAATGGGCTAACACCTGATTACTTAGCAATACTAAATATTGATGATGTGCAACGCCACAACTTACGACCTGTCTCTAATAATGATCTTTTTGTTCCAAGACCAAATACAAATTTTTATAAAAAATCTTTTCATTATTCTGCAACCAAAGTATGGAATAATTTACCACTCGAAATTAAAAAAATGTCCTAATGTGGAATTATTCAAGAAACATAGTTATAAGCATTTTCTTGAAAACTATATGCAAGTCAAATAATTTGTTTTCCTCTAACAAAACTATATCAAATATTGTCATTTATTACCCTTTGTATATTTCAATGATTGAATTGTGTATATACTAGTAATATATATTGTAATTTAATGTATGAATGTATGAATGTTAACTGTATGCATGTATTTTGTTTGAGGGCCTCAATGAAAATTAGACTATTTCTAATTGAGTTACCCTCTTTAAATAAAGAATTTATTATTATTATTATTTATTATTATCATGTGTGGCAAAAGTAAAATTCACATTAATAACTGTCCAGTGCATTTACCCAAGAGGATGAACTGCAGCATTACCACTAATTTTGATATGGAAAAAAACAAAGACACTAACGTTCTGATGATTGATGTATGGTCTGCTAAAAACACAGTTGATCAGTTTTACAAATTAACCCCGAACCTTTGAAGCAAAGTTCCTGTTTTCTTTTTATTCTATTGATTGAAATATTTTTATTAGACCCAGCTCAAGATACAGATCCCAAAGCTATTGATGATGATTTGAAAGATGCCGTCCTCTCAAGTTTCGAGACGAATGGAAAGAATGTAGAAGTAGTCTTCTGTTTTGACACAACTGGTAGTATGAGTCAATATCTTGGGAGTGTAAGTAAGGCTGCTTTAATTTATGTGATCAGATAGGTTGGGTTTTTAGGGGGTGGGTGGGGTTGAGAAATAAAAAAAATATTGTCTTAATTTTCTTCTTACTTTTGCTGACGTTGGTTTATAATATGGTATTTCTACATTCGAATAATATTTCTATATTGTTGCAGTAAAATGTAAAAATGTTAACACCAGCTATTTCAATCAAAATATTCAGATGTTTCAAAATAAATGTGCAAAATTTAGTATGTCCATAACAAAAATAAATTTAACAGTCTTCTAACAAAATCAGTTAGAATTAATTAAAATAAATTCGTAATTTTGTGATTATTTTTGCTTGTTATATTAATCATAAAATATTCGGGTTGTAGGTGAGGACAAAATTAAAAGAAACATGTCAACGACTTTTAAGAGACATACCAAATATCAAAATTGGAATTATGGCCCACGGTGATTATTGCGATTATAATAACTACGTCATCAAGATTCAGGACTTAACAACAGACGTTCAACAGCTGGTTGATTTTGCTTCCAGTACCCCATCGACAGGTGGAGGCGATTCACCCGAGGTAAGGTGGTTTAAAAATGAGTTATCTCGCTTTGAGCGTTTGAAAAATAAGACGTAAAATTAACACATTGATACGATGATGTGATACGATTGGTGATGAAGCAACCCTCGAACAAAGTCTAAATGACAAGTTTTCAACACAACGAACAGTTTGTCCTTGCAACATATGTGTTGTTTAATTCACTTCAAGCTGGCTGTAATAACTCTTGATGATTTCAAGAAAACCTTGCATGTAGTCTTCATTCAAGTTCAATTTTAAATTTCATGGTAATACATTTAAAGAAAAACAATGAGGATGACCTAACGAACGAAAATTCCATACTTATCAACACACGTCAACACCCCCGAAAAAAATATATATAACAGTTTTAATTGAAAAAATTGTCAATTCCATAATATTTTCTATTTCAGTGTTATGAGTGGGCATTACACAAAGCTCAACAGCTGGACTGGTCAGAAGATTCCGCCAAAGCTTTGGTTGTTATTGGAGACTGTGAGCCACATCCACCATCTTATACAGACCAGAAGATCAACTGGCACACAGAACTAGATGTCTTAAAGGGGATGGGAGTTAAGGTATGTTAATTATATACTATACTCTTGTCCATATATTTAGGGTGCGAGAAACGTGATTTGGTGATGATATGAAAATTTGCAGATTACCAGAACAAACTCTAGGACTACATCTGGATATATAAACTAGAAACCACAAGGAACGTGAATCACTCAGCAGATAAAAATGTGTCAACTGAAAATTTTGTTTGAAAATCGGGAATAAAAGGTTCATTAAAAAAATGAACCAGACCCCACGGTTCAGTTCCTTATAATTGCTGTCTATCTACACTATACCGTTAGAGATAATAGGCAGAAAAAACTATATTGAAAAGCAATAACTCCCGTAAGGAACAGATTAAAGTTTTGTTGAGATTAGCACTTTTGCCGATAACTCCTACAATAGATTTATGATAGAGATCATATTGAAATTGCTGTACTAAGATGTCTTACCTTGCCTACCATTTTTTGTACTACTTATATATTATAGTTTTCAAGATACCGTGTTAATTAATTAAAGGCAAAACTCTGCTTTACTCATATATATTTTTAATCCGTTCTCGAGTTTTGGAGAAGGATGTAAAGTGATAGCAAACTCTCAAAGTGGTCTTGGGCTAGATGAACATAGTAAATGTGAAGTTGATTTTAATATTTCCTGAAATAAAGAGGGTTAAAAATTTACCAAATGAATTACCAATTAAAATGTACAGACTAAAAAAAACAGAAAATATAGAATTAGAATCTCATGTAAGCTTGTCTTTAATTTGTTTTTGTAAAATTATGATAAAGCAACCGAAATAAGCAGAAATAAAAAAGTTGTTCGTTAAAATACTTGTTATGCATATCTCTTTAGGTTTATGGTGTATTTTGCAATAGTGGAGAAGGAAACGCCAAGAAGTTTTATGAAGAGTTAGCAGACCGTACTGGTGGATGCCTTCTTAGATTAGCTAACTTCAGTTTAATTACAGAAATGTTTCTGGGAGGTACATACTATTAAAAATTATTATACATTGCAAATTTTCTGTAAGTATGAATACTTTAAGGGTGAAATTTAAACATGCGCATGCATGACATGATTGGGAGAATATATTGAATGGGGCTATTGCACTGAACGTGGCTCGATCTGGTCTGGCTGTGGTTTTTATATAAATTGTGATAATTTATTCATAAAATACAAGTACGCAAATGTATTTATTAGCTAAATTATTTGTGTTTTTACATGTCCATCATTGTTGTTTATGACTTTGTTCGTCATTGTCCTTATCTCATCGTGCTGTATCTTGATATTCAGTGCCGGATCCAGAAATTTTCCTAAGAGGGGGCCCACTGACTGCCTAAGAGTGGACCCGCTCTCGTCACGCTTCAGTGATTCCCTACAATATCGATTTTCTCTTTTCGATACTATTGTTACCCATATTTTGGATTTTTTTCTTGGGTCACAAATGGAAGGGCAGACACGAAAATTACTTAACTAATAGATTGATATGTTTTCCGTTCGTGGTATTTTTTTTCTTCTAAAAATCGGAGGTTATGCATTTTCTACATCCAACTTGATAGATACCCATGTCGTCGACTTGATATCTAATTGTTCTGCTTAACTATGTACTAGATAAATTGAAAACTTAGGCAAATGGTGTTTTTAAAATAAAATACTTCGTAATTGAGAAGAAAATTGTAATTTTGTTCTTTCTATTATTTTTTTTTTGTCACTATAGTAAACATTACAGTACACATTTATCGCCTTCTTTAACAAAGAGCTTCGATTCTTTTGTTCTTTTAAGACCGGGTTTCCGACTGTGCTGTTGTCTGTTCTATGGTCGGGTTGTTGTCTCTTTGACACATTCACCATTTCCATTCTCAATTGTATATGACAATCAGTTATCAGAATAAAGTTGAAATCATCTATAATATCTAGTCAAATAAGTTTTCAATTTAACGCAGCAAAATTATATAACGGGGTTACGACATTAAGGTAAAGTCTTGAAGAAAAAGGAACAGAAAGTACACAGTGAAGTTAAAATTGAAGAAAGAGAAACGAGCATTTGATTTTCTGGATAGGGGTTGTGCCGGATTAAAAAAAAAATGAAAATTTTAGTCTGAATATAAATAACCTTGCAGAAGACGGGATGTGAATGAATATTCTGCATCACAAAATGAAGGAAATAATAAGCATGCATGGCTTCGCAACAGTAGAAAATACAATCCGGAAAACCAATCTGTCTCTTCCCCTCCCCAAGAATATCAAACGTAAAGTGAAGAAACTTGACATACTCTATTACTTATTGGCCGTGTTTGAATTACAGTGTGTTACAAAGAGTCGAACCCGGAACAGTTAGAGGCATTCACTGAAGAATTAAAACAAGAAGGTAAACTAACAGAAGAAACCGAAGTTCTCATGAAACAACTGGAAAATACGAAGCCATCAGAAGAAAGTAAAGCGGAGGACACTCCCAGTTACCTGGTAAATTTATTAATTTTTCAAATAAGGAACGGACAGGGTAATTGAAGATTGCCGAAAGATAGTGGGAGAAGGGAGAAGAAAATAAGGGAAAACAGATAGGAGAGAGGACAGTCCGACTGTGATGTAAAAGAAAACCTGGAATCAGAAATTAACCATCTGTCCATTTATCAACTGAGCATTACAGGTTTTGAATTTTTAATGATTTGTCTTAAACATAATAGAAGCAAATTTACTTCTATTTTGTGTACGACAAAACAGTAAAAGTGTTATTACAATAACTGTTGGTAACTGGATAGCTTTCCCTACGTTGTCATACAAACATATTTTTATGTTTTCTAAAGTTTCGTGTCTGTTTAGATTTTTTGGGGGGCAAAATAAAAGAATCAACACTTTGTTGGCAGAATTGTAAGAAAGATGTGAGAGGACCACGTTTTAAATAGTCTGCGATGTACCGCTCCGTTAAGTTATTTTGACCTTTTTTTTAATTTATTTTACAGAAAAAGTACAACTTTGGTTGGTGGAACTTTGAACAGGATCATACTAAAACACCACAGTATAGTTACAACTCTGAAACTGACAAATGGACAGAATACAACAATCCAACACAAAGTAAGGAATTTTTTTCCAATAAAAACATTTACTTAAAAAGTTATCTCTCATCATATCAATGACAACAAGCGTTGATAGGTCAGCTTTAGATTTTCCAGAAAAATTGCATAATCTTTATAGCAATATTAACTTATACTAAAATAATTAACGCACATTAAAGTTTATACTAGTACTAGTGTTTAACTTTGCCAAAAAAATATAATTTTATCTGAAATTGTGATTACAGGTCAATTTTTACGTCACCACCATTTATGAATAAAAAAACATGATCTAATTTCACTTATATGTATCTTTTCAGAACAAACGTCGACATATACCCCTGTCTTAACTCCTCCTCCGTCTTCGACATCAGGTGACAAAAATTCACCAATTAGTGGCAACTACGTTAGCAGACATCGAAAAAGCAGTCGCAAAGGACGTGGATGTAATGTAATGTGAACAATGTCAGTGTCCCATAAATGCACTAAAACTGTTATAAGGAAAAAGAATATTCTAGTTTGAGGACAGTCCACATTACAAACCTGTGTAATGATTGGCGGGCCAAATGTCCTTATGAACAAGCATGGCCAGTGTCGTAAATTATATTATAAGCTTTCAGCTGGCAAGACAAAGACTGTATACATATGTCAAATTCGGCATGCCACACATCATAACAAAACATTTTCATCAAAGAGGGTCAATATATCAGTTATAATTCGAAGAGGAGAGAGAGTGAGAGAGGAATAATTCAAAATGTGTTTTGACTGAAATACTGTATATAGATATAGGAAGACGTGGTATGAGTGCCAATGAGACAACACTCCATCCAAATAACAATTAATAAAAGTAAACCATTATAGGTCAATGTACGGCCTTCAACGCGGAGCCTTGGCTTTCACCGAACAACAAGCTATAAAGGGCCCCAAAATTACTAGTGTAAAACCATTCAAACGGGAAAACCAACGGTCTAATCTATATAAAAAAAAACGAGAAACGAGAAACGCATATAAATTACATTTTAACAAACGACAACTACTATACATCAGATTCCTAATTAAGGACAGGTGCAAACATTTGTAGCGGGATTAAACGTTTCAATGGTACCAAACCTTCTCCCTTTTTCTGAAACAATAGTATAACATCCCAACATAGAAAAACACACGATAAAATATCAATTGGAAGGCTTGTATATAGTTAGTTAAACAGTAAATAAAGATATATAACTTTGTCATTTATTAAGCTTACACCTGCAATTGTTCTCATGTACTCATAAAGTTGTGTCCGAAGTATTCGATATTGCCGACAGAAAACCTCACATTCATGTTTTCTGTGGAATTTTTTCGAGATAAGAAAAATAAATTCTTGAACTACCAGAACATTTTATTCTTCTATATATAGGTTCATATATTTGTAATACAATGTATTTCAAATTTGTATTTTTTAATGAAAAGAAGAAGAGAAAGACTTTGGACAGGCAATAAAGATAAATATACCGACCAGCTACAATGGAAGATTCACTAAGAGTTTACATTTTACATTTCAGATTTCTTATACATTTTTTCATTATCCCGAAATCTCAATAAATTTATAAGAGCTTTGAACTCAAAAGACTGATTCTTGAAAACTCTACCTATCCCTAAAATATGAGTTTTCTCATCAACAATTTTAGAATAATCAAGATAAAGATATATACCCGTTTTACCTTCTCAACTGCATGTAGTATTTGCTAAAGCGTCATTTGGCATTTTTTATATCCGTTTATTTCTTAAGTGATGTTGTCAAACTAGAATGAATGAAATTGATAAAACCTTTTGATAAGAATCCCAAAGAATATAGTAATTACGTTTATTCTAATTTTGTGCTTTCCTGGACAATGAGACAATGGTACGTACCAGCCATGAGCAGTCAGGTGAGCAAAAAAGAAAAACCCAACTAACGATAGACGGAAAACCTAAAAGCATATATTATATTACATTTATTGTCGATAAGTGTTATCTACTGTAGAAGCCACCCCGAAAATGATGTTCTAATTTTATACTCCTATATATGTATATATATATATAATAATACATGAAGACTGTTGTCTCTTATTTGTGTTTGTGACTCTTCTTCTTCTTCTTTCTTCTTCTTCTTCTTCTTCTTCTTCTTCTTCTTCTTCTTCTTCTTCTTCTTCTTCTTCTTCTTCTTCTTCTTCTTCTTCTTCTTCTTCTTCTTCTTCTTCTTCTTCTTCTTCTTCTTCTTCTTCTTCTTCTTCTTCTTCTTCTTCTTCTTCTCTTCTTCTTCTTCTTCTTCTTCTTCTTCTTC